>NC_134701.1:99592201-99769701 GCF_043290135.1 Rhipicephalus microplus
CCAATAAAATGTAGCCAGCAAGGAAGAGCGCCATGTGAAAAAATATTTTAGAAATAGAAGGCACGTTTTATATGTATTTATTATCATTCATCGTTGTTCATTTACCAACGTCAATTCCGTCTTGCTGAACCTGGGCCAAAAGAAGTAAAAGAAGGAAGAGACGAAAGAAAGGAATGTCTACCAGTTAAGCATTTATTGGTGTATTGCAGGGAGTAGGCAAGGCGCCATTAATGTAAGAGTGCAGAACGAAAGAAAGGAGCGGTAGCACCACGTCCGCATATATCATTCCAGAGTAGAGAGCCTTTCATAATGACTCCTTGGGGTACACGGAGTCATTAGGAGTTTTTAGCCGTTTATGGAAGTCTATTATTTTTTAAAATATTACCCATGCCTTGGTTACTTGAATTCACGAAGGCTATTAGGTATGACATTGAAGAATAGTCTTTAGCGACAATGGTCTTTGTCAAGCCAAACAAAAGCGACTGAGAGGGATTGTCTCTGCATAGTGTAACTTCCTTGGTACCGCAGCTGTCACAGTAATCGTTTTAGGGGCCAAGCTCCTTATGCCATGGGTCGTGCGTCTGCTATTTGTGTAGTGGTAGTAGTAGTAGTAGTAGTCATCGTAGAAGTAGGTAGCCACCTCTTGTTTAGTCCTTGGAATGTCCTTTGGATCAGGGTACTTGTATATGATGAATTTATTATGAAAAGGAGCGAGATGACGTGTTTGGAGTGTTCTCTTGATGATTCGACAGATAGATAGATGGATGCAGGAACGGATGGACAGATGAACGCACAGACGGACGGATGGATGGATGCATAGCCGGACACAGTGAAGGACTGACAAACGAACGGTTGGCTGGACAGACGGACAGACGCACGGATGCACGGACGGACGGATGGATGCATAGCCGAAATAACAGACGCGCTGACGGATGGACGCACGCACGGGAGGACGGACAAACGCAGGGTTGGACGGGTTGATCAATAGACGGATGGATGCAAGGACAAACGCACAGACGCACGAATAGATGGGCGGTCACACGAGCGGTCGCACGGATGGATGCATGCAAAAACGGAAGCAAGAACAAACGGACTACCGGAAGCGTGGATGAACTTATAGACGCTTCCCTCCACTCATCATCATTCAGTTGGTGGGTATGCTGCGACTTTTTGTTAAAGCGACCCTGTCAACGTAAGGAAGAAAACACTTTTCTTCCACTATATACAAAATCAGGAACGCAAAAAGTTTTTTTTTTTATTACACCCATAGTCGGGCCGTAATTATTTTCGTTCAGCAGGGGACACATTAACTGTTGACAAGAGTTATAGAATTGTGGAGGTATATTTTAACGCAGTGCAGGTTATGCAAAAATTGCAAGTTTTTTGTTCACATGAAAAACATTATTGGATGATGGATGAAATAACCTAATTAGGGTCCAATGGGTCGTGCTAAGGTCCTAGCACGAAGCTGGCCGCTCCCATATTGGGAGTGAAAGACCTAGACTTACAGCCAGTTCTTGGACCCGCTGGACTACCCAACGTCTCTGTAATGACCCCCCATTGTCCATATAAAGTAAAGCTGCATCCCATCGATCTTCAGAATTTTCCTTGTCGCTGCGCAACGTGGCGCAACGCCAGCGCATATGAGCGAGATATATGGTGTCGTGGCATTTATCGCATGTTGTAGGAATGCACAACTCCCCATAAATCCTGTTAATTAACAGCGGGAACGGATAGGTTATTGTTTGTAATTTCCTGAGTGTAATGGCCGAAGCCCTCTTTAGTTTACTGTTCGGAAGGGGGAAGACTCTGCGTCCTAGAAAGAAATGTTTTGTTAGCTCGTTGTGCAAAAAGGGGTGATCCTTGCATGCTAAAACCTCAGCATTTTTTCGCCTTGTCGCGGCATGGTTGCCAGTTCCTCCAGCAGCATTGTGGGCAAATTCGTTGAGTTTCGCGGGAGCACCGTTGATTTCTCCCATGTGAACAGGAAACCAAATAATCGTTAGAGGCCTGATTAATTTTCTCTTGAGCATTGCCAGAGCCTGTCTAGAGATAACTCCTTTGGCAAATGCTCATGCGGTTGCCCTAGAGTCGCTATGGGTCCTCGATCTATTTAGGTCCGTAAGTGCCAATGCAATGGTTACTTTCTCGGCGATTTCCCACTCTTTTGTAGATGAGCACCGAGTTGTCTAGTTGACCCTTAACATTCCCAAGTACTGTTATGAAAGCTTGTTTATTGAACACGAAAGGCGAAAGACGCGTCGACAAACGAGCAATCTTCGGCGTCACTTTTAGCTTGCTCTAGCAGAGCTTTGGCTCTGGCTTACCTTCTGCTCACATTTTGAATGGGGTGACCATTCCTCGGAACAGGCATAACTGTGATATTGTCCTTCAGTTCTTTGGGTATTTATTTTTGGTTATCATCTATCGCTGTAATTGGTGTAAAAATTCGTTTGAGGATAGGCCTTCCTACTTGCGTTGTTATAAGTCTTATGAAATGGGCTCTTTCTTGTGCCTCGGCGATTTTTTCTAATGTGTTGTCCATCCCAAGCTGCATGAGTTTTTCAGTTTCGGTGTAAATAGGTAGCCTGAGAGCTACCTTAATTATCGTCGTCAGTAAAGCACTAGGTTTGTCCCTTTTGGATCTCTGTCATTTGTGCATGGCTGCTAGGTAGGCAAAGTGGCACAACACAAATGAGTGAGCTAGTCCTACAACGTTGTCTTCTCCAAGCTCTTGTTAGCAGTTAGTAACTCTTTTGATGAGTCTCATTGCATTGTGCACTTTCTTAGTGATACGCTGAACAGTTTGGTTATTGGAGCCGTAGGCTTCTGTCACCAAGCCCAGGATCCAAATAAAATCCACCCTTGGAATGGCGCTTTCGCTTATGGTATAGAGCGTTATCTCAATCTTCTCTGTTTTTCTGTTTCATATATCCCCCCCGTATACTTTGAATGTAAGCCAAGTGCTAAAGGATAAGCTGTGCAGTAATAACGTACGCAGGCGCACCACCCTCTCGTCCACCCAGATACCATGCAAAGGTCGTCGTACGTCTCTCGACTCTATATAGCAGCACAGCATGGCAAGAAGGAGTTTCTCCACGCGTCCACCTGCCCTCAGTAGACCACTGACCTTCATCTCCACGACATCGCTCCCCGTCACCTATGTGCCGTTGACCCAACCCTTCGGACGCGCAAAAAAAGATAGCACCATTCCCAAGGCACAAACTGCTTCGTAGTCGAAATAACGAAGGCCTGGCATTTTTACGGCAAACCTCAACGGTGTTTTTGAGGATGGTTATCGTGCCCTTGCTCTTGAAAAAAAGTAGTGCTTTTGTCCGTTGTCCCCCACTGTGTCTACTCATCATCGCTTGCTCTTGCCTCGCGATGCGGCCGAGGCGGCGCTTATACCACATCGTTGATGATTCTCTAATGTCCTCTGTCTGGATCCCTCTTGTTCTCCATGCTGGTTTTTTCTGGACTCAAAAATGTTTCTGGGCTCTAGATTTCAATAGACCGCGTTGTATGCGTTCTGTTTAGTTAAGGTGATGCACGAGGAAAGGGGAAGAAATGCGGCCGCATTGTCGATGGAAAAATTTCGAGTGCGTCAAGACGTTCGCAAATTCTTTTTTGCTCACAATGTCTCGGGACACCGTTGCCATATTTTGCACCCTTGCTCTTATCAAAAAATGGTTAGAGGCGCACGCGTCTCAACAGTACTCCTAAATAGCTAAGAGCCTTCTCAGGTCTCACCACTACCACCGGTAAATCTCGGCGTCTGGAGAGCACATGTCCTGGTCGTTCGAGTCACTACGGCTCAACGTGAGAGCGTGTGCTCCCCTCCTCGAAATGTTGCATGTTTTTTATTGCCAATAATTTTTAAATGACTCTCCGTGCTCTAGTGAACTTCATCAAAGGGCCGTCCTGTTTCTTCTCCGCAGCATGGTGGGTCGTTATGCGCGGCCCGGTGGTTGGAGCGAATACCTCTTTAGTGCGTCCTTACGTGTTCCGCGGGTCTTTCCAACGTGGCCTTGATTGTTTTCTTGAAGCTCTCGTGCCATCCGAGAATAGCAGGTTGTCAATGCTCGATGCATTTGGTAGTTGTAAAGCCACGTATTACGCATCTTGTGAGAATTATCTACGCATCAAGCCGCCATTCGGCGCGTGGTATGAAACTGATAACGATGGTCGTTTATTCTGGTGTCAGTGCATAGTCGTGATAGACACCACCCTTCACTTTGCGCTATTCGGTGTCGTAATGCCGTGGTGCTTCTTGATGTGTGATTGAGCGCACCGGGCTTAAAAGGAACGGATATGTACGCACCCCTTGCAAGTCAAAAGAGCCTCGAACCCAACCAGTGAGAACAATACAACGCAGGACATCTCAGTTTTGGCTATCGTTCAAAGCTTAATTGATAGAGTTATCGTTCACAGTTTAACGTCAGTGGCTTACCTGCTCGGCATGTACATCCGAGATAACACCATAGAACTGCTCTAGACACATCATGATTGAGGCTTGTGATGGTCACTAAAAACAGATTTTTTTTCAAAATGGTGAAGAGGAACAAGGTACAGTTATCATGCGATTAGGTAATGATACAGCTAGTTAATTCACCGTTGACGTTATTTTGCTTCTGTATGTTTTTTCTCAAATATGAAACTAATATTGAAGAGGTGGCTTGCCTTTTATGCAGAGAAGATATCTCAGTCATCAGCAAATCAGTTGGGAATTATTAAAATTTTTTTATAATTGTTCCTATCAGAACAATCAAGTTAGGGTGAGCTAAATGAACATGACGAAGTATATCCTTTCTTTGCCAGTTAATACAAACAGTGACTTCGCAACTTTTTCTGCCTATTATGTATGATGGATTTTAAAGGAAAATGCGAAAGTAGCGCCTACTATATGAAAGTGTGGACAAGTACCAAGACATAAGCGTGAAAGGAGCATAATTGAATATATTTGTGCCCCCAGGCGTTTTCAAGTTGTGAAAGGCTCTCGTATGCTAAAAAGAGCTGGAAACAAATCGCGAACTAAGATCTAAGCGCTCTTTCATTTGCTTCTATTCATGGCCACTGCAATCAAGTTTATTACGTTCTCCTTGGTAAGAAATCAGTTGCACTGTCAGAAAAACCTGAATTCTTTCAACAATGGGAAAGGACAGAGTTAATCCCCCCTTCCCCCACTCACCCGGTAAACTGCTGGACTCTAAATTCATCATTCATCAATTCAATTCAATTAGGTAATTCATTTATTCATCAACATTGGCATCATTAGAATGAAAGAAAATTCTGTTCTGTTCTGGGCCCGGATTCACAAAACTCACTTACGAAAACATTTTTGCGCAAGAGAAATTTTGTTGCGTAAGTCGATTCACGAAACGAAAAAACGTCGTAAGAGGCCATAGTTGTCACATCGGCCACTGCAAATAAAGCGCGCTGTGACTGCCCGGGAACATGTCAGCGATGGTGATGCAGTTGCTATATTTGCTTACGTCACTGAAAAGTGCTCGTAAGTGGATTCACGAAGCGAAATTTTGCGTAAAAACAGCATGGCTGAGAGAAAATCCCAAGAGTGGTCCGGACCACTCTTAGGAACAATGTGGCTACTTAGAACCTGCTGCCGCAGCGGTATACTTTGGTGCCCTGGCTGGTTTTGAGTTAATTCACGCCCATTAAGGGCTGCCTGATGACTGCTGGTGCGTTTTTATTTCTTTCGGCGCTTTGAGCTTCGCGTGTTGTTTCCCTTGTACGCAGTGGATGGTGTTGACAAGCACCACCGTCCAATAAGTTCGAAGTCGCAGTAATTGAAGAATTCTATTGGGCGTCAATGGCATAAAACTACGCATGTAAAGATTTGTGGTTGGATGAAAACCAATGTGATACGTGAATGGTCGGTGCATTCGAACGCGACATGACATAGGATCAACCTTATTTGTTATGTTGTTGTGTTGCGCCCCATCTCATCCAATTAAAAGTGCGACTCGAGATCCTTGCCTCATTGGTGGAAATTACCACCAAAGAGGTTAATGGGAGCACATTCTTTTCACGCTATTGGAAATAAAAATGAGAGGAAGTTTTCAGTGAGTGGTTCATAAAGTTTGTGCTTTAGTGTACTTTCATTGGCTCTAACTGTCCAATGGTTGCGATCTCTGAAATACAGCTGTCGATACACTTTGGGACGATCTGGAACAAAGCTTACTTTGTAAACCAAAGCCTATTAGGGGTGCGCGTGATTACGCATGGAACTACAAACAAATCATGCATCTTCACCCTCACTGTTCAGACACCGATATGGACCATGATAATATGGCAAGCAATCGGAATAAAATGACCGTAGTAACTTTGTATGACACCGAAAATATGCAAACCCTCACGATTCTGGAGCAAACCTTGGCTGAATTCATCCCTGCGTCAATTACCAGCAATTTGACTTGGCGCACGAACATCATTCAAAGATAGAGCGAGCCACTGACATGTATTTTGTGCGACGCAGCGGCCACTTGACCTGAGAATAATAGCGTTGCGAAGGCGAATCCCCTGTCGCATGCTCTGATTGAAGCAGACTACAAACGCGAGCAGACGACGGCTTGGCCGACAGGCACAGCTTGTGATTGGTTGTGAAGCAATACCCTCTACATCAGCTCACTCCGTGACGTTGCCAAAACACTTCTTTCATCTGGCACGCCTGTCCTGTTCGTCATATCACCCCCCTCGCACATAAGAGAAATTTTTTTCATGCCGTGAAAATAGTGCAAGTACTTTCTAAGAGCTCTCTTACGTGCAGTACAGTTGTCGAAAACAACATGGCGTCGCAAACAGCATATCGGTCGGTGCTACTTTCAGCAAATGCTTCTCGCACGAGTTACTTCAGCGTTTGACCGGATGTGTTGTGATTACAGCAGCTCTTTCAGTGCATGTGAGCAGTGCGGAAAGCTGTGGCAGTGCAATGATGTACGGTGAAGCGCAGCGAAGCCTGTGCGTCGGTGTGGTTATCAAGCGGGGATCGGCGTCGATGTATCGACGGCAACTAGCACTCGAGAAGCCTGCAATGTGTGTTTGTGTGCCGGTAACAGTTCGTTCGCTTGACTTTCCAGTCTCTCAGTTGGGTGCTGTGCGACATTTCGGATTGACAGCGTTTTGACACGTTACTTGAGTGACCCCAAGTACGTACGAAAACGTATGAACTACGCGCTCGGTTCTTGATTCGCCACTAGTTAGCCCGTACGCTTCTATTTACTTGAGAGCAAAGTACTGTTCGGGAGTGAAACGATGTTCGTTGTGAACAGTGGTGCTGTGTTGACGTTCCAAGAGTTGTGAACAAGCTGTGCTCGTGTGACCGAAAATTGAAAGACAGCGTTGATAACTGTTTTGCCCGGCGAAGTTTTCGTGGGGCAGCTTGGCGCTTTTGTTTATTAAGTCGTCACTTCTCCTTTTTGTGATAACCATAGTCCTAGCGCTGTGATGTCATCAACCAAAACTGCGAGATGCTACATTCTGTTGTGGATCGTGTTACTTTGGAAGCGCGCCTAGACGGTTCTTCGGTAACAACTTGAGAGTTCTATGTGGCAGCGAGAGCCCGTGAACGTCAAGCTTCCCTTCGGCCCCCAGAAAAAGCAAAGATTTCACCGGTGCCTTGCTTTGGATGAAGTTTTAGGCCAATATCGCCTAACTACAGGTTTCCGAGTTCGTCTGGCCATCGTTTTTCACGGCACTAGAGCCTTGACAACAGCCGGTCATGGCCAGTTCTTACACTTTATCAATGGACATGCACGCCTGGCCAGCCCTTCATTGCTGTCATTGACAGCTTCCAGTCTGCAGATGCCCTTTGCCTGTTGGCCGTACTTGGTTCCTCATGACACCGACGGCTACTAAATGCTGCCATCGGTGAGTTCACCTTGCAGAACTAAATTCCACCAGTACTATAATTCACGCAGTTCTATAACGTGTGCAAGTTTTTAAGCCCATCAGATGTAATGTTTCTCTATGGTAAGTTGAAGCATGAAAAATATACTACTACTTTATATACATACATATATTATGGAGCAAATACATAAAAAAATTTTGTGATTTGATACAAGTGAGCTCTTGTTTGATTATGAGGTTGGGCCTGTCGATTGACCACGTTTGATAGTTGGAAAGTTAATGTGAATTTATTTTTCAGAAGCCAGGTTGCACTTAAAAATTTATGTTATTTTGGAAAATTAGTTCTATAGACGATTACCACTGTGCTAGTACTATACTTCAGTAAGACATATATATTGCGGTACGTAAATTTTACATGAGGCTTCAGTTTATTTCAAAGTGATTATAGCAGATTTCGGTCACATTAACGAAGTGATAGCTTCGTCAAATAAGTATTAGAAGTGAGTGCTTTAATGATTGTTTTTAAATATCTCGTTTTTGGCTCTTCACAGATCGCAGAGATTGGTTTGTTTAAGTCCTGTGATTCATCGGTTGAACATTCTGGCACATCAATCCTCATCATTACTTGGAGCACCTGTACAAAAATAGGAAGGACGCGTTCTCCCTAACTATGCAAGCCTATGTCACTGCTGGGACTGTTATCATTCAGCGGATGGGGCGTGGAAGCATGCATGGCAGCCTCATCTGGAAGGACTGCGATCTGCTTGGGAGCTTCGAGCGCACAAAACTGCCTAAAGGCTGGCTGCAAGGTTAGTTTTTCTTTAATACATACGATTACGTGAACACCACTTACTGTGCACAAATTGAAAACCCAAGCATGGTTGCTTTCAGTGGATACCTGTAATATTCTTACACATAATTCTTATTCAACATTTATAGAACTAAATTGCAAGATAATTGAGAATGTTGAAAGCTGCAAGCCTGCAGCTTATGAATGAAACTCCAATAATCTGAGGCTCAAAAGCTTGTGCTTTGAAACGAGCACAAAGACTTTGATTCCTTATTGAGCTCTCGAGCTTGTGACTCCCTCTGTGGATCAAGTGCTCTGGAAGAAAATAGCAAGTGGGTGAAAATTGCCTGGCTGTTCACAACTTGTAAGGAGAAAGACCTATTGAAGAAGCTTCAGATGACATAGGGCCAGTAACTGTATCTTTTACCTAATGTAGCTTTTTCTCTCTCAGTGCTGTTCCTTATGTTTCAGCCGAATATGTTCACCACGATTGAATAGTAATATATATTTTTCTACAAATTGTAACTGACCTAAGTATGCATTGTTGATCTCTAAAGGTGGCGTTCAGTGTGTTTCAAAGCCATGGCTTCTCATTTCTCTGTCTGTGGCTAGCCTATTTCAGCAGCAGAGCGATGCAGCTTGCACACATGCAATCCAAGTCATGGAGCGCTCCTTTGGTGTTCTGTGCAGGACGCAGCATATCCATCCGGCAAGACACTGGTATCAACAATAATGGTGAGTGTTGGTGGCACCTGTAGGAGCCCATTGTGTTTGTTGCGTATGATTATTTCCCCTGATGAAGTGCATTTTTGAAAGGTTTCCTTCATTTAGAATAATAGATGTCAGCAACAAGCACACTCATAATCCACAAGTTCTTTGTGTCTTCTAGACTGCCCATTTGCTCCTATACGCAGTACGGTGAGCTGGCTATGTTAGACAGCCTTAAAGTTAGGAACATTGGCTGTTGCGTTGTAATGCAATCTAACTTGTATTATTTAGTGAACTTATTTGTGGTCTGCTTCTCGCACCTAGTGTAAAGTCAAAATAGAAGAAACTTTATTGGCTTTTTATGCCTGGCAGAAGTTTCATGCCTTCATCTATAACATTGTAGTTTTGCTCTTGTATCATATTAAATATATTTTCAGTCTTCACTGTTTGTGTGTGTGTGTGTGTTGAGGCTTGTCATTGGCTTCTAAAAATACATTATCTGTAAATATGAGCACATAATTGACAACTATACACTCTTGCATGTAGCATAGTTGTAACAATGATCTGTGTTTTTCTAAGTTCCAGCAGTAACAAGGGGTTTTGTGCTCCACGGTCATGTACAGTGTATCAAGAACAGAGCACAGAAGACCAACAAGTATAAAGGGACTGCCAGTGACTGTTCTCCTGCTCAAAGTTTACAACAGCAGAAAGAGCACATTGTGATGTCAGGAGCAGCTGCTGCTTAACTTCTTAGCAGTGCATTATTCAGCAGTTCATTTGCTTGCATTCAAAATTATTTAAATTTTGCATGGAAGATACCAAACTATGACACAAATTTAAAGGCTGCTGTAGTGTTAGTGGGCAAATATTTTTGAGCTGAAGTTTTTAACATGTGTGTTAAGTGCCTGCGTGCCTCTACATTTACATGCCAGAAATCACAGCATCCATGGTCGCCAATGGTAACTGTGTCTGCATTCTTTGTAGTACAAGAAGTAAAGCCATGGATGCAGTAATCATGTACTTAGTCGATGTAATCCTTCAGTGTACACTCATTTGTATAGCACCAATGATGCCATGAGTGTATAAGCTTTGGCAATGAATCTATGTGGATTATTTTATTTGGAAGGAAGTAGATCATCACTACTCCTAGTATATCTTAACACAAGATTTAAGTGCTTGGGTATTATCCCACTGCCTGTCCGTCCTTCAACAGTCTACTTATCTACTGTGTAAGTGTAACTTTTTAAATGTATACTTTGCTCAGATAGGTTTGTTCATAATGTAATGCAAGTGACTTATCATCTATGCAGCTCTACTCAGACTAGAAATAAAAGTACTTATTTTTATATGTAGCTATACCATGCATTCACTTGTGTTTTTCTAGGTGCCTGTACAATTGTTTAGCCCTACAAAAGTGCTGGTATACTCTAATATTGAATCTGGCATCTTAAAATAGTTTGTTAGTGGAAGTAAGAATGTGTTTACAATCAATATTACTATCCTCAGATGAACTGTGAAAACTCTGTGTAAATTTATTTACATTTATTGAACTTTGTGAAGGCAAATGTTGTTATGTTCTTTTATTGTGGTCCCTGTTTCATGCAAATGACACATAATTACTTTGCAGTGGCATAGTATTAGTTGTTATTTTACACATATGTGCTGAGCAACATCGCAGTTGAGGCCAGCAGCAAGACATACATGCAGTGCACTGGAGCATCACCTCACATAGTGTACAGTCTTTGCCCACCAGTAAACTCAATATTTTTCAAGCAGACTAATAGACAGCTGTATGGGAACTGTGTTGATGTGCAAACTTTGAAGTCTTCTTGAGGAGTGTTTTTCATCATTTTTGTCCAAGTGAAGTAGCTACCCAAGGCCACAACTGGTGGGAATGTGGTGGTTTCCTCTCTCCAAAAGCACTCTTACCAGCTGCCTTAATGTTAGCATGGGGTGAATTCACGAACTGGAAAAATAATTGGTCTTTGTTTTCTTGGCCGAAAGAGTCGCTTCCACCGTTGAGCCACCACGACGCGCCAGAATAGAAACTTTTAGCTAAATAAAGTTGATTCTACTTTTGAGAAGTGTTTTGGGAAAACGAAATGGCACCTATAGCTGTCAATATAAACACTTTTTGCACCAAGGAGCTTAGTAGCTTATAATTGTATTATTCATGTTTTGTCTAGAATTTACTCGTGCTGTGCCAACTTTCAGCCCAAGTGTCCTAACATGCTTTGTTAGTGGGTTGTGAATGAGCCAAGCTATGTAAATAAACAGAGTGATATTGCAGACATGTACAAAATATTGATGCACAGCCCTTTTCTTTAGCATGACATTGTCAAGGGCTTTATTCTTGTGTTCTTTATAAAAACTGCTTGTCACTGGGCAGCAGCAGAAAACTATGCATCAAGCTTTTGCGAGATAATTCGAGAAACACCGTGTTCAGACATAACAGTGCCGGTGGATATCTCTCATAAGTTACTTTCTGTAGTATATTCAAAATGTGTATTAGAATTGTTGTTTTATAGCCATTAATTTTAATATTTACACCTGAGTGTATGTATGTATGTATGGGTGTACATATGTATATGTGTGTGTGCGTATATGTATGTATGTATGTATGTATGTATGTATGTATGTATGTATGTATGTATGTATGTATGTATGTATGTATGTATGTATGTATGTATGTATGTATGTATGTATGTATGTATGTATGTATCTTTTAAATGAGTATCCGTTTATCATTGGTGAGTAAGTTTGGTAATGATTTGGCTGAATTTGTTTCTAGTTATTTCTCTTTTGAGCCATTATACATTTCAATTTGTTTTGTACTGCATGAAAATAAATGTAACCTTACACAGAATATGTGTGTTCGAAGAAGTTTCATTTACCAACCTACTCATGGGCAAGAAATTGGGTAAAATGAAACGAACCTGCGAAGATTAGTTTCGAGCATAGCTACTCTACATGGCATATCTCGTACACATTGCGTTGGTTGAATATGTCAATTTCAACCTTTCAATTTTAATCAGAATAAGCAAGCTATCACCCGTGGTTGTATATGTGTGTGATATTTATGCATACTGTGATACCGGTTCGCAATTACAATTAAGGTCACAAACCTAGTCAAGCTGAATACACGATTTTTGTCCATGCACCTTTCATCTGCACTGGAACTGTTGTTAATAAAAAATAAACTTCAGTTTAGAAATTTATTCTAGAAGCCAAAAGCACGGTATCTCTTTATCACACAAATCAAATTGCCATTGTTCTGTTTCATTTTGGACAATACGGGACCCTCTCAGCAGAACTCGATTAACTGCTATAGTTCATTTAAACCATTGACAGTGACATTACACTGAAGCATGCAGCATGACAAATAGCGGGAGAGAAGACGCAAAGTAATCACTCTGTTTGTATCAGCTCTAACTGTCCGTGCTCTTTGGTCTTGCTGCATGTTATGATGCCCACCAAATTAGCACGAAAGCGTGTCCCTACAAAGGCAGTCAACTTGGCTGCAAGCAGTTAGCTCACTGCATGTGTAGATTTTCTTCAAAACACCGTCACGACTGATTGCTGGTCGAATATCCAAACACGTGAAAAGTAACATACCAGGTATGATATTGGTATTTCAGCACTGGACACTTTTGCGATAAGAGAGGATGGAGGAAAAAATTATGAACCCTGAATTGTTTAATTTTTGAAGGAGCACAGTACAGCGCTTTTGGGTCAAAAGGGGAGTGAAAGAAGCAAGTGCGAAAGCCTACTTCTCAAAAACTTAGTACCCGCCACCACGCATAATGTCAGGCCGGGCAACCTCTTGAAAAAAAAAAGTGCTCAGTGATTCTGCGAATTGAACCAAGTACCTCCTAGATTGTAGTTGAGCGCTGTAACCGCTCGTCCACTGCAGCAGTGCTTGTGTTCGCCTTATTGCTGATATATCGTCATTCCTTCGAATGAAGCCAAATGCAAAAACGTCCCGTGAAACTTTCTCAAAAATAGAAAAAATAGTTAGAATTCGTTTTCCCAAGGTTACTAGAAGATAGAAACCGCCACGTGTGATTGTATAACCGTGCGCTATTTATTCTTGTACATTACTGTCATGACGTTGGGATAGCCGGCTCTAACGTAGGCTACCTTCTCATAGTTTTCCAAATATAGATAAGAAAATAAAAATATATATCGGCCTGTGACAACGCTAATCAACTATTATGAGTTCACTGTAACTAGTGTCACTTTCACTAGATGAATGCTCAGTTTGCTTTCATTATCGTTATTTAGGAAAGTTTTGGCTCATTAACTCAACTCTCTTAATTAGCATTGATTCTCACACCTAAGGACAGTCACACATCATCTCGCTTTCTGAGTGGCTGTCACTCCCATATAACGCGTACTCCACCTTTTTATGCTCTCCGAGCATCTGACCCTGCTTTGCGGAGACATTCCCTGACGTCTGCTGGGCCAGAAAATTGTCTTTATTATCTATCAATTTCAAGCTTTCGCGAAGCCGAAGCGAGAGTCTCTCTCTCTCTCTTTTCATCCTTTTCGCACGTGTGATAACGTCTCTCGACCTCAAGACTCGTATACACGTCCCTTGCTTCGTTTGCGCACTCAAACAACGCTGGGCGAAATATTTGCACCGTGTTTTGTGAAAAGCATTAGCACTGAGACACCTCCCGACGAGTCTCCCTCATTTTACGTAGACATATACCTAAGCGTAAGCGTATGCACGTTCTCGCATTCCGGCTTTATAAAAATGCTGCGGTGCATGGAACCAGCGAAATTGCGCTCACAATTTCATTTGATTACTGCTGTTATCTATTTCCGCACAATTCGTCTGCAGGCACCAAAGTCGCTGATGTGTCTTGTAATAAGAATATTGTAACAAAGGCTACCTTTGACTATAGGTACAAAACACCCTTACGTTCACCGCTATACCGTGCTAGATTGCACCGAATCAGTTAAGTAGCAGCGCAGCTTCAATGAAATGTAAGGTAACTGGTCGCGTTAAATAAGGGAAGACATTCGAGGCACATTTTCAAACATTGCATGCATCGATTTATGTGTGGTTTCATTTATGTGGTACACCTGGAGTGTTGTTTACTTGTACTTGGCGAGATAGTGCATGGATTGCTCGATGACTTAAGGCCATCGAGCAATTTCGTTTTTAGCTACAGTCGTTGATGAAAGGCGAGTGCTTGGCTTTGCACAGCCCGCCAAAACGCCTATTACAACGTACGCGGCATCCCGTAAGCGCTGTAGCAGACGCTCGCGGAACTGAAACTTAGATGCAGCAAATCATTGGCTGTCATCGTATACTCTCGATGCTAGACGCTTTGCGTGCTACCTTGATATTATCGGCACACACTTCTTTCTTTCCTTGTCGTTTCATCAGCTATCGTGTGTCCTCCTTGCCCTCTTAAGTGCCGAATAAGTTAAATTCATACCCGCGCTATAGTAATCCCTCCAGATAAGAGAACTTTTGGCTAAGAAAATGCGTAGCCAAAGAGAAAGCTTTGTGAATTCGGCCCCTGAAACTTAGATGCAGCAAATCATTGGCTGTCATCGTATACTCTCGATACTAGACGCTTTGCGTGCTACCTTGATATTATCGGCACACACTTCTTTCTTTCCTTGTCGTTTCATAGCTATCGTGTGTCCTCCTTGCCCTCTTAAGTGCCGAATAGGTTCAATTCGTACCCGCGCTATAGTAATCCCTCCAGATAAGAGAACTTTCGGCTAAGAAAATGCGTAGCCAAAAAGAAAGCTTTGTGAATTCGGCCCCAGTTATATATTGATGGCGAAACCGAGGTTTAACAGATTTCACACGCTTTACTTGTGAGCTACTTTTTTCTCTGTTGTCTTCACAGATGACCGAGCAAAATATGATTGCACTGCAAGATTTACGTCAAATCTGTAGCTGTAGGTTTCACGCACCACTGTTGCTCCTCCATGCTTTGTATATCCACAGTTCTGCGATTCTAAAGATGCAATTCATGATAATTCAACCATGCAACAGAGTGGTTATAATATTACGGGTTCTGGGGCCGAATTCACAAAGCTTTCTCTTTGGCTACGCATTTTCTTAGCCAAAAGTTCTCTTATCTGGAGGGATTACTATAGCGCGGTTATGAATTTAACTTATTCGGCACTTAAGAGGGCAAGGAGGACACACGATAGTCGATGAAACGACAAGGAAAGAAAGAAGTGTGTGCCGATAATATCAAGGTAGCACGCAAAGCGTCTAGCATCGAGAGAAGACGATGATAGCCAATGATTTGCTGCATCTAAGTTTCAGTTCCGCGAGCGTCTGCTACAGCGCTTACAGGATGCCGCGTACGTTGTAATAGACGTTCTGGTGGGCTGTGCAAAGCCAAGCACTCGCCTTTAATCAACGACTGTAGCTAAAAAAAATAATTGCTCGATGGCCTTAAGCCACCGAGCAATCCATGCACTATCTCGCCAAGTACAAGTATAAACAACACTCCAGGTGCATCACATAAATGAAACCACACATAAATCGATGCATGCAATGTTTTAAATTGTGCCTCGAATGCCTTCCCTTATTTAACGCGACCAGGTACCTTACATTTCATTGAAGCTGCGCTGCTACTTAACTAATTCGGTGCAATATAGCACGGTATAGTGGTGAACGTAAGGGTGTTTTGTACCTATAGTCAAAGGTAGCCTTTGTTACAATATTCTTATTACAAGACACAAGAGCGACTTTGGTGCCTGCAGACGAATTGTGCGGAAATAGATAACAGCAGTAATCAAATGAAATTGTGAGCGCAATTTCGCTGGTTCCATGCACCGCAGCATTTTTATAAAGCCGGTTTGCGAGAACGTGCATACGCTTACGCTTAGGTATATGTCTACGTAAAATGAGGGAGACTCGTCGGGAGGTGTGTAAGTGCTAATGCTTTTCACAAAACACGGTGCAGATATTTCGTCCAGCGTTGTTTGAGTGCGCAAACAAAGCAAGGGACGTGTATACGAGTCTTGAGGTCGAGAGACGTTCTCACACGTGCGAAAAGAATGAAAAGAGAGAGAGACTCTCGTTTCGGCTTCGCGAAAGCTTGAAATTGATAGATAATAAAGACAATTTTCTGGCCCAGCAGACGTCAGCGAAAGTCTCCGCAAAGCAGCGTCAGATGCTCGGAGAACATAAAAAAGTGGAGTACGCGTTATATGAGAGTGACAGCCACTACGAAAGCGAGATGAAGTGTGACTGTCCTTAGATGTGAGAATCAATGCCAATTAGGAAAGTTGAGCTAATGAGCCAAAACTTTCTTAAATAACGATAATGGAAGCAAACTGAGCATTCATTTAGTGATAGTGACACTAGTGACAGTGAACTTATAACAGTTGATTAGCGTTGTCACAGGCCGATATATATTTTTATTTTCTTATTTATATTTGGCAAACTATGAGAAGGTAGCCTACGTTAGCGCCAGCTATCCCAACGTCATGATAGTAATGTACAAGAATAAATAGCACACCGTTATACATTCACACGTGGCGGTTTCTATCTTCTAGTAACCTTGGGCAAACGCATTCTAACTATTTTTTCTATTTTTGACAAAGTTTCACCGGACGTTTTTGCATTTGGCTTCATTCAAAGGAATGACGATATATCAGCAATAGGGTTAATGCAAGCACTGCTGCAGTGAACGAGCGGTTACAGCGCTCAACTACAATCTAGGAGGTACTTGGTTCGATTCGCAGAATCACTGGCACTTTTTTTTTTTCGAGAGGTTGCCCGGCCAGACATTATGCGTGGTGGCGGGTACTAATTTTTTGAGAATTAGGCTTTCGCACTTGCTTCTTTCACTTCCCTTTTGTTCCAAAAGCACTGTACTGTGCTCCTTCAAAAATTAAACAATTCAGGGTTCATAATTTTCTCCTCCATCCTCTCTTATCGAAAAAGTGTCCAGTACTGAAATACCAATAACATACCTGGTGTATCACTTTTCACGTGTTTGGATATTCGACCAGCAATCAGTCTTCACGGTGTTTTGAAGAAAATCTACACATGCAGTGAGCTAACTGCTTGCAGCCAAGCTGACTGCTTTTGTAGGGACACGCTTTCGTGCTAATTTGGTGGGCATCATCACATGCAGCAAGACCAAAGAGCACGGACAGTTAGAGCTGACGCAAACAGCGTGATTAGTTTGTGTCTTCTCTCCCGCTATTTGTCATGCTGCACGCTTCAGTGTAATGTCGCTGTCAATGGTTAAAATGAACTATAGCAGTTAATCGAGTTCTGCTGAGAGGGTCCCCTATTGTCCAGAATGGAACAGAACAATGGCAATTTGATTTGTGTGATAAAGAAATACACTGCTTTTGGTTACTAGAATAAATTTCTAAATGCTGAAGTTTATTTTTTATTAACAACAGTTCCAGTGCAGATGAAAGGTGCATGGACAAAACTCGTGTATTCAGCTTGACTAGGTTTGTGACCTTAATTGTCATTGCGAACCGGTATCACAGTAAGCATAAATATCACACACATATACAACCACGGGTGATAGCTTGCTTATTCTGATTAAAATTGAAAGGTTGAAATCGACATCTTCAACCAACACAATGTGTACGAGATATGCCATGTAGAGTAGCTATGCGGTAAACTAATCTTCGCAGGTTTGTTCCAATTTACCCAATTTCTTGCCCATGACTGTAGGTTGGTAAATGAAACAACTTTTTGAACACACATAGACTGTGTAAGGTTACATTTATTTTTATGCAGTACAAAACAAATTGAAATGTATAATGGCTCAAAAGAGAAATAAGTAGAAACAAATTCAGCCAAATCATTACCAAACTTACTCACCGATGATAAACGGATTCTCATTTAAAAAATACATACATACATACATACATACATACATACACACATACATACATACATACATACATACATACATACATACATACACATACGCACACACACATATATACATATGTACACCCATACATACATACATACACTCAGGTGTAAATAATAAAATCAATAGCTATAAAACAACAATTCTAATACACTCATTTTGAATATACTACAGAAAGTAACTTACGAGAGAAATCCACCGGCACTGTTATGTCTGAACACGGTGTTTCTCGAACCATCTCGCAAAAGCTTGATGCATAGTTTTCCGCTGCTGCCCAGTGACAAGCAGTTTTTATAAAAAACACAAGAATAAAGCCCTTGACAATGTCATGCTAAAGAAAGGGGCTGTGCATCAATATTTTGTACATGTCTGCAATATCACTCTGTTTATTTACATAGCTTGGCTCATTCACAACCCACTAACAAAGCATGTTAGGACACTTGGGCTGAAAGTTGGCACAGCGCGAGTAAATTATAGACAATACATGAATAATACAATTATAAGCTACTAAGCTCCTTGGTGCAAACAGTGTTTATATTGACAGCTATAGGTGCCATTTCGTTTCCCCAAAACACTTATCAAAAGTAGAATCAACTTTATTTAGCTAAAAAGTTTCTATTCTGGCGCATCGTGGTGGCCCAACTGTGGAAGTGACTCTTTCGGCCAAAAAAACAAAAACCAATTATTTTTCCAGTTCGTGAATTCACCCCATGCTAACATTGAGGCAGCTGGTAGGAGTGCTTTTGGAGAGAGAAAACCACCACATTCCCACCAGTTGTGGCCTTGGGTAGCTACTTCACTTCACAAAATGATGAAAAACACTCCTCAAAAAGACTTCAAAGTTTGCACACCAACACAGTTAGTTACCATACAGCTGTCTATTAGTCTGCTTGAAAAATATTGAGTTTACTGGTGGGCAAAGACTGTACACTATGTGAGGTGATGCTCCAGTGCACTGCATGTATGTCTTGCTGCTGGCCTCAACTGCGATGTTGCTCAGCACTTATGTGTCAAATACCAACTAATACTATGCCACTGCAAAGTGATTATGTGTCATTTGCATGAAACAGGGACCACAATAATAGAACATAACATTTGCCATCACAACGTTCAAAAACTGTAAATAAATTTCCACAGAGTTTTCACAGTTCATCTGAGGATAGTAGTATTGGTTGTAAACACATTCTTACTTCCACTAACAAACTATTTTAAGATGACAGATTCAATATTAGAGTATACCAGCACTTTTGTAGGGCTAAACAATTGTACAGGCACCTAGAAAAACACAACTGAATGCATGCTATAGCTACATATAAAAATAAACACTTTTATTTCTAGTCTGAGTAGAGCTGCATAGATGATAAGTCACTTGCATTACATTATGAACGAAATTATCCGAGCAAAGTATACATTTAAAAAGTTACACTTACACAGTAGATAAGTAGACTGTTGAAGGACGGACAGGCAGTGGGATAATACCCAAGCACTAAAATCTACTGTTAAGATATACTAGGAGTAGTGATGATCCTCTTCCTTCCAAATAAAATAATCCACATAGATTCACTTCCCAGAGCTTATACACTCATGGCATCATTGGTGCTATACAAATGATAGTACACTGAAGGATTACATCGACTAAGTACATAATTACTGCATCCATGGCTTTACTTCTTGTACTACAAAGAATGCAAACACAGTTACCATTGGCTACCATGGATGCTGTGATTTCTGGCATGCAAATGTAGAGGCACGCAGGCACTTAACACACATGTTAAAAACTTCAGCTCAAAAATATTTGCCCACTAACACTACAGCATCCTTTAAATTAGTGTCATAGTTTGGTATCTTCTATGCAAAATTTAAAGATTTTCGAATGCAAGCAAAGCAACTGCTGAATAATGCACTGCTAAGAAGTTAAGCAGCTGCTGCTCCTGACATCACAATGTGCTCTTTCTGCTGTTGTAAACTCTGAGCAGGAGAACAGTCACTGGCAGTCCCTTTATACTTGTTGGTCTTCTGTGCTCTGTTCTTGATACACTGTACATGACCGTGGAGCACCGAACCCCTTGTTACTGCTGGAACTTAGAAAAACACAGATCATTGTTTCAACCATGCTACATGCAAGAATGTATAGTTGTCAATTATGTGCTCATATTTACAGATATTGTATTTTCAGAAGCCAATGACAAGCCTCAACACACACACAAACAGTGAAGGCTGAAAATATATTTAATATGATACAAGAGCAAAACCACAATGTTATAGATGAAGGCATGAAACTTCTGACAGACATAAAAAGCCAATAGAGTTTCTTTTATTTCGACTTTACACTAGGTGCGAGAAGTAGACCACAAATAAGTTCACTAAGAAACACAAGTTAGACTGCATTACAACACAACAGCCAATGTTCATAACTTTAGGGCTGTCTAACATAGCCAGCTCACCATACCGCATATAGGAGCAAATGGGCAGTCTAGAAGACACAAAGAATTTGTGGATTATGAGTGTGCTTGTTACTGACATCTATTATTCTAAATGAAGAAAACCTTTCAAAAATGCACTTCATCAGGGGAAATAATCATACGCAACAAACACAACGGGCTCCTACAGGTGCCACCAACACTCACCATTATTGTTGATACCAGTGTGTTGCCGGATGGATATGCTGTGTCCTGCACAGAACACCAAAGGAGCGCTCCATGACTTGGATTGCATGTGTGCTAGCTGCATCGCTCTGCTGCTGAAATAGGCTAGCCACAGACAGAGAAATGAGAAGCCATAGCTTTGAAACACACTGAACGTCGCCATTAGAGACCAACAATGCATACTTAGGTCAGGTACAATTTGCAGAAAAATATATATCACTATGCAATCGTGGTGAACATGTTCGGCTGAAACACAAGCAACAGCACTGAGAGAGAAAAAGCTACATTAGGTAAAAGATGCAGTTACTGGCCCTATGTCATCTGAGGCTTCTTCAATAGGTCTTTCTGCTTGCAAGTTGTGAACAGCCAGGCAATTTTCACCCACTTGCTATTTCCTTCCAGAGCACTTGATCCACAGAGGAAGTGACAAGCTCGAGAGCTCAATAAGGAATCAAAGTATTTGTGCTCGTTTCAAAGCACAAGCTTTTGTGTCTCAGATTATTGGAGTTTCATTCATAAGCTGCAGGCTTTCAGCTTTCAACATTCCCAATTATCTTGTAATTTAGTTCTATAAATGTTGAATAATAATTATGTGTAAGAATATTACAGGTATCCACTGAAAGCAACAATGCTTTGGTTTTCAATTTGTGCACAGTAAGTGGTGTTCACGTAATCGTATGTATTAAAAAAAACTAACCTTGCAGCCAGCCGTTAGGCAGTTTTGTGCCCTCGAAGCTCCCAAGCAGATTGCAGTCCTTCCAGATGAGGCTGCCATGCATGCTTCCACGCCACATCCGCTGAATGATAACAGTCCCAGCAGTGACATAGGCTTGCACAGTTAGGGAGAACGTGTCCTTCCTATTTTTGTACAGGTGCTCCAAGTAATGATGAGGATTGATGTGCCAGAATGTGCAACCGATGCATCACAGGACCTTAACAAACCAATCTCTGCGATCTGTGAAGAGCCAAAAACGAGATATTTAAAAACAATCATTAACCCGTGTGCTCAGATTTGGGCGCACGTTAAAGAACCCCAGGTGGTCGAAATTTCCGGAGCCCTCCACCACGGCGTCTCTCATAATCTTATAGTGGTTTTGGGACGTTAAACCCCACATATCAATCAATCAAAAACAATCATTAAAAGCACTCACTTCTAATACTCATTTGAGGAAGTTATCACTTCGTTAAAGTGACCAAAATCTGCTATAATAACTTTGAAATAAACTGAAGCCTCATGTAAAATTTGCGTACCACAATATATATGTCCTACTGAAGTATAGTACTACCACAGTGGTAATCATCTATAGAACTAATTTTCCAAAATAACATAAATTTTTAAGTGCAACCTGGCTCCTGAAAAATAAATTCACATTAACTTTCCAACTATGAAACGTGGTCAATCGACAGGCCCAATCTCATAATAAAACAAGAGCTTACTTGTATCAAATCACAGAAAACATTTTATGTATTTGCTCTATAATATATGTATGTATATAACAGTAGTAGTAAATTTTTCATGCTTCAACTTACCATAGAGAAACATTACATCTGATGGGCTTAAAAACTTGCACACGTTATAGAACTGCGTGAATGATACAAGAGGGTACCGGTGAAATTTAGTTCTGCAAGGTGAACTCACCGATGGCAGCATTTAGTAGCCGTCGGTGTCATGAGGAACCAAGTGTGCTCTACGGCCAACAGGCAAAGGGCATCTGCAGACTGGAAACTGACGATGACAGCAATGAAGGGCTGGCCAGGCGTGCACATCCATTGATAAAGTGTAAGAACTGGCCATGACCGGCTGTTTTCAAGGCTCTAGTGCCGTGCAAAATGATGGCCAGACGAACTCGGAAACCTGTAGTTAGGCGATATTGGCCTACAACTTCATCCAAAGCAAGGCACCGGTGAAATCTTTGCTTTTTTGGGGGGGCTGGAGGGAAGCTTGGCGTTCACGGGCTCTCGCTGCCACATAGAACTCTCAATTTGTTACCGAAGAACAGTCTAGGAACGCTTCCAAAGTAACACGATCCACAACAGAAAGTGGCATCTCGCAGTTTTGGTTGATCACATCACAGCGCTAGGACTATGGTTATCACAAAAAGGAGAAGTGACGACTTAACAAACAAAAGCGCCAAGCTGCCCCACCACGACTTCGCTGGGCAAAACAGTTATCAACGCTGTCTTTCAATTTTCGGTCACACGAGCACAGCTTGTTCACAAGTCTTCGAACGTCAACACAGCACCACTGTTCACAACGAACATCGTTTCACTCCCGAACAGTACATTGCTCTCAAGTAAATAGAAGCGTACGGGCTAACTAGTGGCGAAGAAAGAACCGAGCGCGTAGTTCATACGTTTCCGTACGTACTTGGGGTCACTCAAGTAACGTGTCAAAACGCTGTCAATCCGAAATGTCGCACAGCACCAAACTGAGAGACTGGAAAGTCAAGCGAACAAACTGTTACCGGCACACAAACACACATTGCAGGCTTCTCGAGTGCTAGTTGCCGTCGATACATCGACGCCGATCCCCGCTTGATAACCACACCGAAGTACAGGCTTCACTGCGCTTCACCGTACACCATTGCACTGCCACAGCTTTCCGCACTGCTTACACGCACCGAAAGAGCTGCTGTAATCACAACACATCCGGTCAAATGCTGAAGTAACTCGTGCGAGAAGCGTTTGCTGAAAGTCGCACCGACCGATATGCTGTTTACGACGCCATGTTGCTTTCGATAACTGCGCAGCACATAAGATGATAAGAGAGCTCTTAGAAAGTGCTTGCACTATTTTCACGGCGTGACAAAATTTTCTCTTTGGTAACGTCACGGAGTGAGCTGATGTAGAGGGTATTGCTTCACAACCAATCACAAGCTGTGCCTGTCGGCCAAGCCGTCGTCTGCTAGCGTTTGTCGTCTGCTTCGATCAGAGCATGCGACAGGGGATTCGCCTTCGCAACGCTATTATTCTCAGGTCAAGTGGTCGCTACGTCGCACAAACTACATGTCAGTGGCTCGCTCTACCTTTGAATGATGTTCGTGCGCCAAGTTAAATGGCTGGTAATTGACGCAGGGATGAATTCAGCCAAGGTTTGCTCCAGAATCGTGAGGGTTTGCATATTTTCGTTGTCATACAAAGTTAATATGGTCATTTCATTCCGATTGCTTGCCATAATATCACGGTTCATATCGGTGTCTGAACAGTGAAGGTGAAGATGCATGATTTGTTTGTAGTTCCATGCGTAATCACGCGCACCCCTAATACGCTTTGGTTTACAAAGTACGCTTTGTTCCAGATCGTCGCAAAGTGTATCGACAGCTGTATTTCAGAGATCGCAACCATTGAACAGTTAGAGCCAATCAAAGTACACTAGAGCACAAACTTTAGGAACCACTCACTGAAAACTTCCTCTCATTTTTATTTCCAATAGCGTGCAAAGATTGTGCTCCCATTAACCTCTTTGGTGGTAATTTCTACCAATGAGGCAAGGATCTCGAGTCGCACTTTTAATTGGATGAGATGGGGCGCAACACAACAACATAACAAATAGGGTTGATCCTATGCCATGTCGCGTTCGAATGCACCGACCATTCATGTATCACATTGGTTTTCATCCAACCACAAATCTTCACATGCGTAGTTTTATGCCATTGGCGCCCAATAAAATTCTTCAATTACTGCGACTTCGAACTTATTGGACGATGGTGGTTGTCAACACCATCCACTGCGTACAAGGGAAACAACACGCGAAGCTCAAAGCGCCGAAAGAAATAAAAACGCTCCAGCAGTCATCAGGCAGCACTTAATGGGCGTGAATTAACTCAAAACCAGCCAGGGCACCAAAGTATACCGCTGCGGCAGCAGGTTATAAGTAGCCACATTCTTCCTAAGAGTGGTCCGGACCACTCTTAGGATTTTCTCTCAGCCATGCTGTTTTTACGCACAATTTCGCTTCGTGAATCCACTTACGAGCACTTTTCGGTGACGTAGGCAAATATAGCAACTGCATCACCATCGCTGACATGTTCCCAGGCAGTCACAGCGCGCTTTATTTGCAGCGGCCGATGTGACAACTATGGCCTCTTACGACGTTTTTTCGTTTCGTGAATCGACTTACGCAACAAAATTTCTCTTGCGCAAAAATGTTTTCGTAAGTGAGTTTTGTGAATCCGGGCCCCGTTTATTTGGCGGACTAGCGCCCACTAAAGGAAAATATACACATCGGCTTAGCGGGTGGCGGACAGCGTGTTCGACGGCTGTCGGGGAACAGAATGCCTCACTGGATTGCAAGGCGCGTTCACTATCCGAGATACAGTCGTCGTAGAATCTGGGGCCGTCTTGTAATCAACGAATGGTAGACGCGCGGGCCACGATCTTCGCAGATGAATCGCGGTGCATCCTGGACCACGATAAGGCCGCGTGCCGGTGGTACCGGCATGCGCAACACTATCCGCAATACGCTTCGCGCCAATATTAAGAAAAACAAGAAGACAAATAGCTTGCACCTGTTGTACAAGTCAATAATTTAGATGCCGTAAATTTCTACCAACATGGTTGAACGTCTTCGCTAGAAATTTGATTTGTTTCCTATAGTGTGAATATGAGATCTGTAACTTTTCTACATGCAAAAAAACAACGCGAATGGGCAGAGTTGGTTGAAGCACGTGCGAGTTCTACATTTTGTATCGCGTTTTAAATTAGATTACCTCACTCACGTTGCGCTGAAAGTGTTTAGTGGAAACTAACTTATGAACTTCAGGTAGCCGATTGCTGAAAGTAATAAAAGCTCCTAGACAATAAAAATGTTGCAGCACAGCTAGGAAGCAAAAATATATACATCAGGATTACTTCGGCTCATCTGTCATGGATTATGCATCATTTGGGTATGATCTGCTATGAAGCCGCTAAGATATCAACATCCATCTCCATTTATGCTCATTCTCCTGAAAAAAAATATTTTCCAAACTATTGTACTTTCGACAAGTGTATCTATTTGTTTCAAACAGTGTTTACAAGCATAGTAAGTAATAAATGGTTATATACATATACCTACTATGCTTGAATATAGGCACATATAGACCCAGGCATTCTGATTTAGGACCTCACAAACGTGAGGCCCGTGGGACGGCTTTTTGTTCTCCTGTAGTAGAGTACCAAGCACTCTAAAACGTTAACAACTTTTTCCAAGCACACATCTTGGCGCCGTCGTAAGGCAATGGTGAAAAAAAAAACTGCCGATGCACACACTAGCTCAAGATGTCGACGCCTGTAAGGAATACTGAAACACCTACAAGAAAGAGGTGTGCATGGAGTTAACGTGAACATAATGACATAAATTTGTGCCTTGTACTTTTCTTTTCTTTATTCAATACTTTTTGAAGCATTTACACATCCAATCAGGGTCAATCAAGAACAACAAACAAAAATATAAACATTGGTGATGCAGTTGAAACAACTTCAATGTGACGAAAGGCAAGAAATTCTTTTTTTACTCTATCACAGCGCAAGAGGAAAAACAAAGCTTGGATGAATCTGTACGTGGTACACATGGTGTAAATGAATTAAGATGGTGGTGGCGAGCATACGTTGAACTTGAAGAGGAAAGATAAGGTGAAGGGTTTATTTTCCAGTTCCCGATTTTGAAGGTACTCGTCTAGGCCTTCCGCAATTAGCTCTTGCGGTGCGTCGTTGCTACGTGTCAGTCCTATATGATTCGCTTCCTATAGAAGTGCTGTTTTATCAACGCCTTAACACGACAGGTGGTGACCTTAGCTAAGGGTGAGCCCCACTCACATTATCGATCCATGCCAAAAACAGCTCTGCTATACCTGTTAGTTTTATGCGTTCGTTTTCGCCTAAAAACTAACCGGATACCCTTCTGCTGCACAGTATTGTGCGTTAATTGTTACATTTAAAAGTATGTCACTTTATAGGCACAAATATTTTTGCAAATCTATTTAGATAGAGAAATTTAGATACTGAAATGTATTTCTCAAATACCACTGCAACACACCTTTGTCGCGATGGTGCTTAGTCCTGAATATGTCATATAGAAAAGAATACGAACTAAGCCGGTTAAGCTTAAGTTAAGACTATAGTTGCTTCGTAGTGCCGCTTTGTGCGAGAGATCAGAAATGCAAGTAGACGTAACTAAGGCTGCACGCATACCAAAGAAGTGGGAATAAAATTCACCACTTTTCACTGACAACCTAATGGGAAAAATGTTTGGTGTAGATATTTGTACAAATACACTAACGAGTACACTGACGGTGACGGTATTAAGTACTTAAAAAACACACATACTGGTGTTACAAATTATCGATTTAAGTGCGTTTTCTGAGCTGAAAACTTGCAACAGCCCCCTTGAATATTCAGCTATAAGGCTCTAAATATTTTGTAGGCCGCATTGTGGAATGCGCCTGTTTGACTTGTAATTTCTACCAAATGTATCTTAACAAGTTATTGACTATTAAATTAAACTAACTTCGTTTAAATATTTCTAGATACTCAAGCCCTTTCAGCTCTGGAATTTTTATTTTGGTCTGATACATTTTTGTTCGTGTGTTTCTTGAAGTTTGGACTTAAGATGTCCACAAGCGAAAAATTGGGCCAGTGGTTCGAGCAATGTTTGAATAATTAACATGCCACCAGTGTAGGTTATTAGATCTCAATGATTAAAAAATGATGACAAATTGCTTATTTGTTCCTGCTAATCACTAGTGTACACATAGTGGGAACCAACGTAATGCTTGTCAGCCTAATACTCATTGAAACAGCGTCAATACGACGTTTCGAAAAACACTCTTAACCACCTCAGCTTACGTGTCTTAGCTTCACTTAAGTCTCCACTCAAGCTTCTTTTTTTGTGGCTGCTACCTCCACAACCATGCCGCAATATTGATGTCCGTTGCAACGAGGATCACTGAAGAACTATTGCCCCAAGAATGAGTACTATTGGTTACGTTTCCGAGATACTAGGGGAACTGTTGTTCAGTGGTGTCAATTGACACCGCCAGGGACAAAAGCACAGGACGACCGCATGACGCTTTTGCACAACCACGATGCTGCTCAGAGACTCCAAGCCCACTGGTGCATTACCGCTTTGAAAGTAACGCACTTTCCAAATCGTAATAGCTTCGTGTTATATAATAACCACTACTTCAAATACCGCTATCAGTGCTCTTCTAGACTCGATCATACAAAGAATATCAGCCCCTATTGAACACACTGCCACACTAAAAAGTGGTCATTACTCCTGACTAAAATGAAAAAAATGGAAGGATCTGCCGCGACTTTGCATGAATGTTGGACCTTTGGAGGCGTTTACCGTTAAAATTGAGCAATCTGTTTTATATGCGAATAATTTATTTTAGTACTACAAGCACTTTCATCTATCTATCTATCTATCTATCTATCTATCTATCTATCTATCTATCTATCTATCTATCTATCTATCTATCTATCTATCTATCTATCTACATCTGGATGCTCTCATAATTGGCGCCTTATCCTCGCATGAACCAAGTATAGTATGGGAGAGGGGGTTAGACAGTTTGACAAATACGATTGGCTGGTCATGGAATAGATGATATCACAGTATAGACACGTGCGTCGTTAAACACTTTCCTTCAGGCAGTGGCACATACCCTCGGGCGCGCATTTTCCACTGGTATGCGTGTATGCGCCACAGGCAATCTACACTTCATATTTCCCCAGGAACGCCGATAGCACAAATTTTAACGCGTGGGCCTTTAAAAATAGCTCAGACCTGCAGCACTGACACGATGAATGGATGAATGAAAGAACTTTATTAAGGTCCAGTAGGTCACGATAGTGTCCTAGTTCGAAGCGGGATGCTCCCACGTTTTGACCGTAAGAACTAGCGTTTCAGCCGTTTCGCGGTTTCGTTGGACTGCCCATAATTGTCCCTCTAATGTAGTACTGCACGAAGCTGCGTCTCATCGTACTTCCGTATTTTTGTTGTCGCTGCGTAACGCGGAGCAACGCCAGAGCATACGAGCAAGATCTATGGTGTCGTGGCATTTATCGAATGTTGTTGGAACACATAACAAATCTGCCCAAAAAGCTGCACGAGGACTTGTCGACCATGCAGCCAAAGGGCAAGAAGATGCTGAGATTCAGCTTGCAAGGAGCATCTCCTTGCGTGCAACGAGCTAACGAAACATTTCTATCTAGGACGCAAGGTCTTCCCCCTTCCACGAAGTAAACTTAACAGAGCTCAGATCATTACACTCAAGCGATTACAAACAAGAACCTACCCGAACCCGCTGTTAATTAACGGTATTTATCCAGAGTTGTTTGTTGCTACAACAAGCGTTGACCCGATGATTGCATAGAATAAATGTAAGGTTGCCAGAACAAATCGAAGTCCGGTATTCTGAGTGGCCATCAAGTATTCTACCAAAGAGCCACGCCAGGTCTCGAAAATTTTTATTGAATGGTCTCTAATATATGTGAAATGTCGATTCTTCTTATAGTTCATGCTATGATTTTTCATGAAAATGTACTTCAACAATGCAGCCTTCATGTCAAGTTAATGTCAATTGTAGTTAGGCGCCATCCACTGTAGCTGATTTATGTGGCAGTGTCTAGGGCTACCATCCTCGTAACCTCCGGTGGTTCATATCAGCTTACCGCTTCTGGTGTTGTTAATGTTGATATTCATATTGGCATTGCTACGGAACTCTAAACAACTAGTTATAAAACACATGTGGCTCTTTAACATATGTATGTGCGTTCACTTGTACATAAATTTAGCGCTGTTTTGTTTAAAAATAAATTACAATCGAATCACCTTCCATGAGCACGCTTCGCATAAAATAGATTTTCAAAGTACGTGGGATCTGTCATTTTTGAACGATTTGAGGGATCACCATCTATACATTCGTTATTTCACTTGGGAACTGTCGGATTATTTCGTACTAAATCTGAGTTACGTAAAAATGAAACAATTCTCACAATACTTATAGCGCAGACATTACCAACAAATGAATAAACCTACATGCACAATCTTTCCTGCTAAGTAGAAAGCTTTCAACAAATGTATACATACGACAAGCGAAACATGATACGTCTTGACACTTGATCAAAACGTTGACTCAGGGAAGCTTTCTTACTAAGGTTATTACAGCGCGTGAAGACAGTAACTGAGTTACATCGGCCTCATCAACATAGCGTCAGCCACTGTGAGAGGGGGGGGGGGACCGCTTTTTAAATGAAACGAAGAGACAAGTAAGCCAAATAACCATCTCTCAGGGGGGGGGGGGGGACACCCCAACAGTAGCTCACGACGGGTGAAGGTAAGCAGAGATTAAAAGGATAGGATTAAAAGGCATAGACATAGAGAGAGAGGAAGGAGAGAGTGAGACGCAGGTACAGTGACACATGAAAGTAAGGAAAAGATAGAAAAGATGGGCATGGTCTCAGGAGTCCGAGGACGGGGCACCATTGGGCGAGAGCTCTTGTTGGCGTCAGGAGACGGCGTAGGGCGAGCCCAGTCGGCCAGAGCTGCGCTATCGTCGGAGATCATGGGGGCACAACCGGTCGGCACGAAATCCAGAGAGCGAGACGCGTCAGCCACTGCATAGTCTTCTGTCTACTACGTGCTGCTATTGTTCTGCACTCCTCCCCTGCCGTAGCAACAAATCACCACAACATACAGTGTACAGCCCTGAAAAATAGCATTCCGCTGCTCGGAGTGCACCTCGCAGTTTGTTTCATCATAAATGGCTTCGTATTGGAACGCAACACATACCGATATTTTGGCGTCATTTTTCTCAGATTGAGAGACGCCCCTTCGAACTCTGTCATGCTCTCTGACGTTGAAATGAATGATTCGATGGTGAAAACAACACTTATAGGTCGCAATCCAAGGGGAATTTCAGTCACTTATTGCCCCTGATTGTCCATATTTGTTGTAAGTTGTTTGAGCCTCCACTAGGCATACCGTCAATTACTTCCAATATTTTGGCCCTCGAACTGTCTCGCAGCATTATACCACTCAGTGCTCTTATTTTGGCATAATTCAAACGCTGCCATATTCTTTGCTTTAATGCGACATTTCTGTGCGGCTCTACAAGTCAGGTGTCCTTCCATCTCTCTCATAACAGTTAAATTTCGTGTTTTTCCTCGCTTACGCAGAAAGTTGAGAAGCGAATAGTTCATAACTCCATTTACATGAGTTCTTCACTGCTGCACTCCCCGTGAGAATCTACGTGCGTCATTTGTTGTCTGTGTGCTTGCTTTCTTGGCGAGGCCGGAATATCTCCTACTCGCATCAAGATGACCTCCACAAGCTTTGCTTCGAGCGCAAAAAAAAGAACGCTACTTTGGCAAGCCTCACTGAACTTAGTGTTTCTTCTTGCCTTGTTACACTTATCGCATTGGTTTACGCATGACGGGTGATGCGGCATGTCTTCCTGGCACACCCGACATTTCGCAAAGCTGATCCCGCCTCGTGAGAATAGACGAAGGAGAGCGCTGTCGCTCAGGATGTAGGCCACCTTTGTAATTTGTTTATGAAGGCTTTGTTTGCTCAGCATAAACACTAAACATTATCTCGTTATGGCCCAAAAACAAAAGGAAAGAGTTGTTGAGAAGATAGGCCTAAGAAACAAGCGGCTAAGCTGAAAAATGCAATGTTTAGGAGGTAAGTGGGAGTAAAATATAAATCACTTGAGCCACCTGGAGAAATTTCAAATAAAAAACACAGAATACTCATGGAGTGAATGATGATGAGTGGAGTGAGGAGTTCATTCGTGCGTCCATCTTTCAGTGCTTCTGTTCATTCTTGCTTCTGTCTGTCCGGCCGGCTGGACAGATGGGCGGAAGCGACAACCAACGGACAGAAGCACGAACGAATGAATGGACTCATGAATGGACAGGCAGAAGCACGGATGGACGCATGGAAGAACGGAAGCACGGACACACAAGCATGGGTGGATGGACGGAAGCACGAGCACATTGACGCACAGACAGATGGCCAGATGAACGGGTGACCGGACGGAAGCACGGACTGTTGGACCCATAACTATCATTCACTCCTTGTATATGCTGTAAAACCACTAACGCTGTCTAGTTATGAAATTCTCAAGTAAATGTACGCATAACAGCATCTTATGAGCGAGTCATAAACTATAGGTGGCTACATACTACATACGGAGACGGGAACTGCCCAAGGCCTAAGCAGCTTCGCCCCTAAAATACTGGCCCCGTATCCCCATATTTCACTGCAAATGTCGTCGAATGACGATAGTCTTCCGTCTGCAGAGTGTATATAAAACATTTATTTGATGTCCTGAGCAAAGAAATCAGTGAACGGTATTCTGGAGGCGCTGCGTTAAAGTGCCTCTATGCGCGTAGTGGGTAGGTGCCACCGTCGTATCTTCTTTGCAAAGGGCAGGGAACACCTACCTCTTTGTACTTAGCGTTGCATTGTCAGCATAACGTAATACACGCTACGTTCCTTAGAATTACCATGGTCTCTTATTACTTTTTCTGGTCTTGAAACTCCCACCAACTCAACGGGAGAGCTTCATACGCCGCCCGCACTTTCTGAGCCGTGGCGCTGGCGTGGATAGAGGGGCGAAGAAGCTGGTTCCGCTGGCTGCTTTGCTGACCGCCATTAGCGGATTACTGGCGCGGAGTCGTGGTGGTTGTGCAGATTACTCTCGCTCTTTGCTTTCCGGGGTCACATTCCGTTGACAGTGATGCGCGATACCTGCTTCGTGCAGGGATGTCACTCTCGATACAAGGGCACCGTCGAAAAAGTTTGCCTGTTCTGTTTCCTAGCCAACGCAGAACAACGCGACAGGTGGACTCAAGGAACGCTTGCGTGTGTGAAAAACACTTCGACACCAGTGACACCAGTTCACTGTGAAGACTTGCGCACAGTGAACGGAGTCATCTTTTCGCTGGCCCGAGAACAACTGAGACTGGTGGAAGACGCCGTACCAAGAATTTTCAAAGGTGTGCCTTCTTTCTCTCAAAACCAAAACAGCGTTCACGTGCAGCAAAAGGAGCCCCGGTTGAAGGGGATGGTCCACATCTCCTCTTGGAAGTGCAGGACCTCTTTCAACATAAAGAAACTACTGTTAAGCAGGTTGCATAAAACCCAGCAACGATACTTGTAGAATGTTTGCGCATTGTGAACGTGCTGAATGTCCTCTAGCCTTTTGATGCTAATGACATGCTCTCTGGTCGTATGCTATAGAGCAAATTTTATTGTGTTTTTATATTATCGTATTTTTCAAATGTCCCACTCTGGCTATTGTGATATTGCGAAATATGTTTCAAATTGATACCTTGGCAGTTATTGTTGATGACATACTGCTGGAGCTTGCTGAATGCATGCAAGACATGATTTATCCAGAGTCAATGAAGGACTGCATTTTGGATTACCTTGATGGCTATGTAGGAAAAAAATTCTAAATCAAGCTGCAAGGACTGCCTCAAAACACTGACAACCAACTACCGAGACCCAACTGCCTTGACTCAAATCAAGGCAAGAGGGTTTTCGCAAGCGCCATGGGAGAAATTATTGCGGCTTTTGCCAATTGTTCAACACCTTGCGGAAATGTGCACCATGAACGACAAATAGCCTGTGCCAGTGTTTACATTAATATTGCTTAGAATATCCTGCTGGACGACCACACTTCTTGGGCCTGTATTGGCTGCGGAGCACATTTCGCAAGAACTACGACGGAAATTGTGATTTTTTTTATCAAGTGCCATCTGCATTTTTTCTACGAGCTGATGAAACAAACTGTTTCGTGCTGACAGACGTTGTTTATATTGCCCGACTGAAATAGAGAAAAAACCAGGGGCATGAATTTTTTCAGTGATTTTCGTTGTCTCGTTCACTTCGTCTCCCAACTTTCAACCACAGTTCAAAAATGCGAATTTTAATAAACTATGTGCCTGTGCTCATGTTAATTTGGAATTTTGACGATTGCCAGAAATTACAGCAAAAAAAAACTGGCAGATCCCACGTACAGTGGGAATCGATAATATGCGAATCATGAATGAGGAAGGCTTATATGTCAGTTTAAAATCAGAACAACGCTACGAGGCGGAGGTAAATTATGCCGTACATAACTTCCATATCACAATTATTATGTTTGAACGTGTTATTTGCCTTGATCAACTATTCACGTCACCTGATACCAAATTTGGTATATGTGGAGCCATAGCGAAACAGCCGCAAGCGTGCTATGAGCCTAGCATGTAGTCATGTTTTACATGACACGCATATCATGATTATCATGTTCGGACGTGTCATTTATTCAACTTCGCCGTTTATTGACGTCATGCAATACCAATTTTGTATATGTGAAGCTAGAGAAATGACGGAGAGCGCATCATGAGCATGGAATGTGGTCTCGTTGTTACATGACACGCATCTCAAGATTATCATGTTTGCACCAGTCACATACCTCCGTAGTCCATTCACGTCTCGTAATACCAAACTTGCAATATGTGAAGCTAGCGAAACGGTGGGGAGATCATTATGAAGGGCCCAATACACTGCGCTGGCAAAACGCGAACACTCTATAGTCTGACGCCAGACGCGACCAGCGTCTGTCGACACAGCCCAGCGGCAACAAGTGCGAAAGCGACATGCCACATTTCACACCAAGCACGTTACCCAGAATGCACTGCGTCTGCCTAGCTTAAGGACGAAAAGACGCCGGGCGTGCTCAAACACGCATGCGTCAAAGACACGCAGTTGGGCGCGTTCCTGCGAGTATATGCCGGGCAGATCGGTGCATGGCGTGGCATCGCCGGCTTGACGTGACGAAACGAACGCTAGAGCACACGCGCATCGGGTCAATCTCGAACCCATCTGTTCTAGAACGTCCCTTCGCTCAACTATTCACCTTCACTCGAGAAATCCGATTGGAGCGCCTTCTCTAGGCACGGCAAGTCACTGCATATAAGCGATAATCTGCTGCGATTCTTGAGTAGCGCAGCGTCATTTTTAGCGCAAAGGTGGCGCATTGCTAAACTCTGTCAAGTGAAGGGTGGAAGTCGAGTCGTGGAGCGTTTGTGAATGCGGGGGCAGGTGTATTGGTGCCTTGAGTGTGGCAAGTAGTCATGCTCATACATGACACGCATCCCATAATTATTATGTTTGCACCACTCACATATCTTCATCATCCATTCACGTGACGTGATACCAAATTTGGCATAAATGAATCTAGCGGAACGACCCCAAGCGCATTATGAGTGCGTCATGTAGTCATGCTGTTACAGGACACGCATTTCATGATTATCATGTTTGGATATGTTCTTTACATATGTCGTTCGTTCACGTCACGTAATACTGAATTTGGTACATGTGAAGCTAGCGAGACGGCCGCAAGCGCATCATGAGCGTAACGTGTAGTAATGTTGTTAGATGGCACGCATCACATGATTATCATACTTGCACCAGTCACATCCCTTTGTCGCCCATTCACGTCCCGTAAAACCAAATTTGTTGTATTTGAAGCTAGCGGAACGGCTGTGAGGGCAACATGAGTGTGGCTTGTAGTCATAATGTCATAAATATCATCTCATGATTATCATGTTTGCACCTGTCACGTACCTTCGTCATCCATTCGCTTCACGTAACACCGAGTTTTGTATATGTGAAGCTAGCGAGACGGCTGCGAGCGCATCATGAGCGTGGCTTGTAGTCATCACTTATGACTTACATGACATGCATGTCATGATTTTCAGGTTAGGGTCTGTCGGTTCTGTTCGCCATGCAATGATGTCATACCATACCAGTTTTGCAACATGTCATGTGAACAAGACCACCGCTAGAGCAGCAAGACCATGAAATGTATATCATAACATTCATGACATACATGTCATAATTTTCATGTTATGACATGTCAAATGTGCTTGCCTTACAGTCATGTTGTTCCATACCGAGTTTGGTATTGATACCATTATACAAACAGCCAGGACAGATAAAAGTCCTAGGCGGCTAGATAGATAGATATATATATATATATATATAGATAGATAGATAGATATATAGATAGATAGATAGATAGATAGATAGATACGCTCAATGTCACCGAAGTTCACTAAGAAATGCTGCGCATTAAAAGAACGTTACGTGCAGCCAGAGCACGGCTGCTCCGCAATCTTTAGCGCAAAACTATGTTAACTTGTCAGTTATCTAAACCAGTCACAGTGTTCAGTTTAAGCCCGAAAGCCACTCTGCAGGAATTCAGAAATTTAGGAACGCTTTGAATTTGCGTCACTTGACAGATGGACATAGCTGAAACAAGGACTTAGGCAATTTCACAACGTGCACCATGGGACACTTTGACAATACTAATAGCTGCTATGATTCGTTAGCAAAAACACGGAGTGAGTGAGTGAAACAACTTTATTCGGTCCACAATAGACGCGAGTAAACTCAGCGTCACCTGGCTAGGCCCACTCGGGGACCATCAGGTTAAACCTGACGGCCCTCGCGCGGGCCCTCTGGACGGCCAGGATTTGAGAGGTCTGGTCCTGGGCCTTAATGAGTCGCTTCATTTCCTCTTGGGTGAAAGGGGGACCGGCAGAGGCGCAGCCCCACAGTACATGCTCGAAGTCCGCATAACCACCACACAGGGGGCAGTCCGGGCTTGGAAACCGTCCAGGGTACATTGTGTGCAGTGCCGCAGGGCTCGGGTAAGTGTTTGTTTGTAGCAGTCGGAGAGTAACAGCTTGGGCCCTGCATAGCGAGGAGTGTGGTAGAGGCAGCAGTCTTCTTGACAGATAGTGGTGCTTGCATATCTCGTTGTACGAGCAGAGAGGCTCAGGTCGCCCAGGAGATGACGCGTTACCCGGCACACGGTCAGTCAAACCTCGTGCAGCCGAGTGCGCCTCCTCGTTGGGATTGAGCGAGGCACCCTCAATGGTTCCAAGGTGCGCAGGAAACCAGACCAATGAGTGATTTTTGAGGTCTTTGACTTTTTGAATAATCTGTAGGACCTGGGGAGCCACCATGCCTATCTGGAAGGCCTTGATAGCGGCCTTGGAGTCTGAATAAATTGTGTCATGTACACAATTGTCTGGCACCCCAGCGGGTAGAGCCATACTCGGCATGCTGGGACGAAACCCCACGGTTGTCGGTCCTGACGCTGTGAAGCTGCCCAACGACGTAAGATCCAAGATCCAGATTGCGCGGATGCCGCGCAGTATGCAAAAACACGGAGAACTAAAAATAGCCAGATCCTACATACAGAGGGAGTCACTGATATGCGAAGCACGTATGAAGAAGGTTTATATGTCACTTTAAAATCCGCACAAAGTTACGAGGCGGTAGTAAATTAAGCCGTACACGGCTTTCATGTCATGATTATCTCGTTTCGACGTGTCCTTTTTTCCTCGATATCTATTCACGTCACCTGATACCAAAGTTCAAATATGTGCATCCAGTCAAACGGCCGTGAGCACGCTGTGAAAGTAGCATGTTAGTCATGTTTTACATGACACGAATATCGCGATTATCATGTTTCGATTTGTCACATATTTTCATCATTCATTCACGACCCGTAGTACCAAACTTGGTATAGGTGAAAGGTAGTGAAAGAGTGGAGAGCGTACGTAACGTGGACGCGCGCCCATGCTGGGCGCAGCGACGCAACGCTAGCAAAACGCGAGCGTTTTATCTGACACTAGGCGCCACCAGCGTCTGTCGGCGAGGCCCAGCGGCAACTGGCGTGAAGGGTGACATGCTGTATTTCGCGTCGACGACGTTACCTAGACAGCACCGCGTCTGCTTAGCTTAGCGACGGAAGGACGCCGGGCGAGCTCAAACACGCATGCGTGCAGGCCACACAGCACGGCGAGCACCTATGAGCATATGTCAGGCAGATCGGTGACTGACGTGGCATTCTTCATCTGTATCGATCATTGGTACGCAGCATCCTTGAATACGGTTGTTCTGTAACGGATCAGCAAGACCGTCATAGCTTCGAAAACTAGACCCATTCGTATCTATGCTCTACAACTAGCCACGGGAGCATGCAGAACTTCCCCAGTAGAAAGCCTACATGTAGAAGCTAACGAACCACGCCGGGACGCCAGACGGTGTTTACTTTTAGCAATATATTCACTAAGAATTCACTCATTACACTCATTACCATGTTTAAGCATTGTTACACAATGCAGGCATAGATTCCTATATATTAATAAGCCTTCTGCTGTAAAACCGCTCGGCCTCAGATTAGAAGAGGTTGGTCAAAAATTAAATATTCCAGAAAACTATCTGTATGTCTGGAAAAAAATGGCAGCATATCCACGGAGTGAATGATGGAGAGTGGGGCGAAGCAATCGTTCGTCCATGCGTCCGTCTGTGGGACCGTCCATGCGTCTGTTCGTGCGCCCGTCCCTGCGTTCGTTCATGCATCCACCCCTGCGTCCTTTCATGCGTCCATTCATGCATCTGTCTGTGTGTCCGTTCATCCATCTATTCAACACTCGAAGTCCCACAATCTCGCATCTTTGTATCATATATTGCTCATATAGAAGCACCGCCATTCAGTGGACATTCCAAGGACTAAACGAAAGGTGGCACACGCACACTTTCTTACGGCTTGCGCTTCGGGTCTACTTCCCACCTTCAACCACCTTGAGTTCATGGCATATACTAGTTCACTGTATTCATGGCACTGCGGCCCAATGCTCGCTAAACCTTTCTAAAACCAAGGAGATTACGCCCAGCGAGAATAACGTAGCAACGTTTTCCTGTCAGATAGTGCTCAATGTACATGCCAGTGGCTGCTAATGTGAAATGATAGACAGGAGGATTCAGCTTTTAATTTCTTACGGCTTGCGCTTGGTATCTGCTTCCCCCCTTTAACCACCTCGAATTCATTCATGGTATATACTAGTTCATTGTATTCATGGCCCTGCGGCTCAACGCTCGCTAAACCTTTCTAAAACTAAGGAGGTTACGCCCAGCGAGTATATTGTAGCAACCCTTTCTTGTCCGATAGTGCTCAATGTACATGCCAATGGCTGCTAATGGGGATCGCAGCGTGCGCGTTGACTAAAAGCCGAATGCTCCTGTCTCTCACTCTCCATTAGCGGCCATTGGCATGTACATTGAGCACTATTTTTTATTGTTAAACAACGCACAGAAGAAATCTCTCACCCGCACCACCTTGGAGGTAAAATGTTACACCTATTTTGAGTATGTGCCACTAGTGATTACGTACTACGAGGGACGCACAAGGCACGCCATAAGGAGCTTCGCCCCTAAAAAACCACAAGCTATTCCGCCATGGAAATGTCTTCAACCCATCTGCGACTTCAGACACACCGAAGGAACACTTAAAACAGCAGTTCTGTTCTGTGCAGGAAACTTACGAAAGCTTCACAGAATTTTATACTGACGGATCAAAAATACAGGAACATGTCGGCTGCGGAGCTATCGGAAAGGAGAGGAAAGAGAGTATACACTTACCGAAACATGCTTCGATTTTTACTGTTGAACACTTCGTGATATACACAGCGGTAAAAAAAGCAATAGAAGACAACAGCCACAACACAGTTATATATAGTGATTCTCCTAGCGCACTCCAATCACTCGCATAAAAAGAACTGGCTCCCCATTGTAGATATAGTGAGACTTGACGCTGAGGCAAAAAAAAACCGCAAAAGCTATAAAATTTTGCTGGATCCCAAGTCATGTCGGTGTAAAAGAAAATGAAATGGCAGATAACAGTGCAAACATGGCAACAAAATTGCCCATAAAAACCTAGAAATACTTCTACCGACTCTGTAGCAGCATTTAGGCGATCTCTCAAAAAACAATGGCAACTAAAGTGGGATAAAAATCTAACAAACAAACTCCGTGTTATCAAACCAACGATTGGAGAATGAAAGTCATGCAAACACCAGGAGCGTTTCATAGAAGTAGTTCTGTGCAGGTTGCGAATCGGTCATACACACCTGACCTATAGTTACCTTCTGCGTAAGGAGCAACAACTGACGTGTCAGTGGTGTGGAGAAATCTTGAGTGTAAACTATTTTTTGATCTCTCGTACAAAACTGGAGCGAAAACCCTGCAATAAAACTAAAGAATCTCATCATATTCCTAAAAGCTATAAATGTACTGAAACTACTCTGACTCTACTTATCAAAGTTATTAGGACCTGTTTTTAAGATTTCTCTTCTACACAAAAGAAACCTTGCATTTAGCGCCATATAGCCTTAGTCGCTTTTGCGCCAGAAAACCAGAGACAACAACTAATCAATTATGCTTGCCATACACTCAAGTTATGCCATATCAAATTTAGTATTGATATCTTTAACGAAACGGCCAGAAGAGCGAAAAGTCGTAGGTGGCTTGATAGATAGTCAGAAAGATAGATAGATAGATAGATAGATAGATAGATAGAGAGATAGATAGATAGATAGATAAATAGATATATAGATAGATAGATAGATAGATCGATAGATAGATAGATAGATAGATAGATAGATAGATAAATAGATAGATAGATAGATAGATAGATAGATAGATAGATAGATAGATAGATAGATACGCTCAAAGTCGCCGAAGCTCACTAAGAAATGAATGGCTCGCTATAAAATATCTGAAGAAGAGATTTTGATGGGAAACGCTTCCGCGAACTTACTACAGCCCTGCCCAGCGCGGCCGATCAATGCCCTCCTGCTTACGGTGGCACCTCTGGTGGCCAGTTTTGTCCCCATATGAAACTTTCGCACGAGTTTCCTGACCTGAAAAAAAAGTATTAAAGAGCCATGGTATTGCTCACGAAAGCCACCAGTACAAACCTACTGAATTGTAGTGCTGTGATGCTCACTGCTAGACTCACAAGTGATGGTAATAGTCAGTAATGTGTATTTCACTTAATACCTCGGAAAATAAACTATATTGTTGTGCCACGAGGCAGTTGTTGCGAGATTTATTTGACTCCACATTTCATTTATTTTACATTAACCGTAGCTTGCATGAATCCTAAGTGCTACCTCTGATAAACTACATGGCCAAACCATAAAATCAATTTTCGCTTCACTTCTACAACTATTCCGATTTGGATATACCATGCTTTCGAGATTTCTTATCGACTACAATGTAAGCTGACCCCTGACCCCCCTGTTCAAAAAAAATTACATGGTCGTCTAAAAATGAAGATGCCATGAACCATAAAAATGGCAGCATATCCACAGAGTGAATGATGGAGAGTGGGGCGAAGCATCCGCCCGTCCATTCGTTCTTGCTTCCGTCTGTCCATGCGTGCGTCTGGGTGCCCGCCCGTGCGTCCATCCGCCCGTCCGTGCGTGCGTTTATTCGTGCGTCCGCACGTTCATCTGTGCATCCGTCCCTGCGTTCGTCTATGCATCCGCTCCTGCTTCCGTCTATGCGTCCATCTGTCCGTGCAGCCATTCGTGCGTCCGTTCATACATCTGGCTGTGTGTCCGTTCATCCACCTATTCAACACTCCAAGTACCATCATCTCGCATCTTTTCATCATATATTCCTCATACTGATACACCGCAATCCAGCGGACACTTCGAGGACTGAACAAGAGGAGGCACACGCACACTTTCTTACGGCTTGCGCATCGCGTCTACTTTCCACTTTAACCACCTCGAGTTCATGGTTTATACTAGTTCACTGTATTCAAGGCAATGCGGCCCAACGTTCACTAAACCTTTCTAAAACCTATGAGGTTACCCCCAGCGAATATAACGTAGCAACCCTTTCTTGTCTTCTGTGCGTTGGAGAATAAAAATTTGCAGCGTGCCCTTTAACTAAAAGCCGAATTTTCCTGTCTCTCATTCCCCCTTAGCAGCCATCGCCATGTATAATGAGCACCATCAATTATTGTTCAACAACGCACAGAAGAAATGTCTCCCCAGCACCGACTTGGAGGTCAAAATGTGATACTTGGTAAACACTACTACTACGTCCACGAGGGACGAATGGGTGCCGCTATAGAAAGCTTCGGCGTTCCAGTCTTCAACGCGGTAAGTGTTCCGGCGGCGTTGCTGCCGGGTGTCCAGTCGCGACTTTACCAGCCAGTTTTTTTTTGAGGCCTGATCCCATCGTGGTCGGCCCCTGCCGGGACCAGCGAGGATGGCGTCAAGGCCTGCGGCGCTCCCGCTCAAGGAGCACTGTTCAACTTCACCGTCCCGGAGGGGATGGCGTCCGTAGACGAGATGATATATGGCCTCGAAGACGTCATGGGGAGTGAAGGGGTGCTGTTCCTGCAACACCTCGGAGCTTCGAAGTTCCTAGTTGCGGCTCGGTCGGCTATACAAGCAACCAAGTTGATGGTAAACCAAGGATTCAAGTTACAAGGTCACAAGGTACAAGTTGAGGCAGTCGGGGCGCCAAGCGTACAAGTCAGTGTGCTCTGCCTGCCGCCGTACGTGTCAGATGACGCAGTTATTTCAGCTCTTCAGCCATACGGAAAAGTGAAGGGTATCACATTTGTTACCTTGCAAAGGCATCAATCAACGTACACTAATAGCCGCATCGTCCGAATCGAGATTGCCAAGCCCACCCCTAACTTTCTATCAATTCAAGGTCGCTGCGGGATGCTCGTGGTATGCGCAGAGTCTGCGCACGCTGCAGCAGAGAAGGTCATGTTGCGGCTACTTGCACAACACACTTCGGTCAACGATGTGGCAACTTCGACCATACATCCGAGGATTGTGTGTCTAAGTGTAAGCGCTGTAATGGGGACCACACTACGAAAGATTGCTTCCGTCCCAAGTCATACGCAGACGCAGCGCAAAGCACCTCACAGTCACTGAAAGCATTCTCAGAACTTGGAGAGAGTGCTTCGAAGAGAACAACCCAAATTCGAACATCCAGGCACATGGAAGTTTTGCAACGCAAAACTAAGCCACGGCCAAAGAAAATTCTAGATTATTGGGATGAAGACAGCGCAACAGGCACAGAGTTCTATGACGCCAAGACAAAGACGCCAGCGGTGTTGATGCCGTGTCGCCATGCACAACGAGTGACAACGACGTTTCTGCGCTGACTGGGGACACCGCGGCGTTATCATCTCCCATAACCTCGTCGCAGGATCCCAGCGACGCTGTGCAGATGCCGAGTGCGTCTGCTTAGTCTTCATCAGAAGAACTCAAGACCACAGAAAACGAACAGTGCTCGAACGCATCACCGCTTGAGGAAGCGTCCCGAGCATCTTGGAGCGCTGGCCAACCGGGAAAATCGCTCCGACCTTCTGAGGCAAAGTGCAAGTGACGAGCTCTATGGACGGCCACCTGTGGGCCTGAAAGGTAGCGTGAATACGACGCCCACGAAAGAAGTAAAGACCACGTCTTGAAGGAAACCTAACACGCCTCGCACACACACTGTACAGGCCCAAGAAGAAGCATCCGACAAGACATCCAGGCAACGTAGGAGCCAGTCACCATCACGAAAATTAAGGAGTGACAGACTTTCGCAAGCCTGACGATCGGTATCATTGTCTCCTGAAAATACGTGTTCTCCCGACAAGTTGATTGATAGATATGTGGGGTTAAACGTCCCAAAACCACTCTATGTTTATGAGAGACGCCGTAGTGGTGGGCTCCGGAAATTTAGACCACCTGGGGCTCTTTAACGTGCACCCATATCTGAGCAATCGGGCCTACAACATTTCCGCCTCCATCGGAAATGCAGCCGCCGCCGCCGGGATTCGAACCCGCGCCCTGCGGGTCAGCAGCCGAGTACCTTAGCCACTAGACCACCGCGGCGGGGCTCTCCCGACAAGTTGTCTAGAGCCACAAACTCTCAGCGCCGCACCAAGCCTGGTAGTTCAAGCAGTAGAAGTGATGTCACCACCTCCGGAACATCCAAAAAGCCCCGAGTGGATTCGCCAAACCGAGATCCATAACCTGATGCGGGTGAGGACTCAATGTTTCTTTAATTTGTGCTGCCCACATCCATTCTTTTCGCTTCCTGTTGTCTTCACCATTGCAATGCTTGCTTCCCAGCCATACAACCACTATGCATTTGTTGTCTCTGATGCATGCAAACAGTTTAGTATTCCATATGTTATTGTCATTCACGATGAAACCTTCGTGTGCCAATTTCTGAGCTCTATGCTGTGGTGGCTATGCCCTGTTATAGTAATTGCATCATGTGAGTTAGGTTCCATGCTGCGTGTACTATTTTTGTTATTATTGGTGTTGCTTACTGGGTCTGTTCTATCTGTGCGCGTGAGTAAATCTCAGCGCCAGTCCTTCGAGTATCATCACGTTGACTTCATCTACTGCTGCTTTACACAGGAAAGGCCGTGTCGTCTCCTTACGCATCGCTATTAAAAAGGAAAAGAAAACGATTGTTTCGTTTCCCCATAAATTTATTTTAAATGGATAGGCTATTTTCATGACTTTCAATGTTTGTGGTTTCAACGATCTTGTAAAACAACAGGAAATAATGAACCTTGTGCGTTCGCTCGGGGTCGACGTGCTTTTTCTGCAAGAGACCAACTTTCGAACGCGGCACGACATTATGACCTTCCGTACTAGATTTTCGGTTGAAACCTTCTTCTCCTTAACGCAGGCGCAGTCGCGTGGCACCGGTGTCGTGTTTCTTAATCCGAGGTTCAGGCGAGGTTCGTATAGCTTCTTCGATGCAGAAGGCCGTGTTATTGCTGTGGACATGTGAATAAACGACCAGAAAATCCGATTCACCAACTTTTACGCACCCGTGGATAGGTCTCTTGCCAATGACTTTTTTAGAGGTGCTAGGTCATTCCTGCTAAATTCAGCACCGCGCGTGTTGTTAGGTGATTTCAATTGTGTTTTTTATTCAATTTGAGATGTTCGAGGCCCTAGTCAAGGACACAGCACATACCATTCGAAAGAGTTGCAGAAAACACGTAGAAAGTTGAAGCTGTCGATGCACGTACAACGCTTCACGGGAACACCTTTGGAGCCACGCGCGTTTAGGGTGCGTCTCAGAGCAGAATTGACAGAGTCTATGTCCCTAACGAACTCGTTGAAAATTCAGAGACATGCGATGTCATTTCTTTAGTGCCTGGGAAACCCAAGCTCAGCGACCATATGCCAGTGCTGTTCACCTTGAAGGCCCAGCTGGGATTGCATTGCTCCAAGTTGTGGTGAATGAATTCATCAATTTTAAATGATGAAGTTTCGGTATATGAAATGCGCATGAATATCTATGCGTCTTCGGAAGACACACAGCAAATTACGCCTACAGCATGGTATCTCTTGAAGGCCAGATGGCGCGTGATTGCGCAAGAGGCTGGGAAAATGTGTCATGCACGTCTAACATCACAAATTAATGAAACATTGAGGCGTATTCAAATTGCTGAGCGCGCAGGTAATCTGACCGGTCCGATTCAAGAGTACATTGGGGCCAAAAAGGCTAAATATGACCTCTTGTTGAGGGCAAGGTCCGGGGCTTTTAAACGGGCAGAGGAACTGCACCTGCCTACGGATGAACTAGGTAACTTGGCATACACACAGCGAGTAGGGGTAAGGAAACACCAGCCCAGTATTATCGGTGCAGCACGGACAGAGTGTCGGAGCATCGTCACAGATATCAAATCAATCGAGGAGGTCTTTAGGGCGTATTCTGAAAGGCTCTGCTCTGCAGATCATCGCTTAAAATACAGCAACCAGCATCAAAGAATCACAGAATTTTGCGAAGCCTTGCCCACGCTGTGTCCTGAGGCGTCTGTTATGGTCGGCGCTGAAGCGACGAAAGGTGAAGTTTGACAAGCCTTGAGGAAAATGAACACTACCACGGCTCGAGGTCGAGACGGAATACTGACGGGGTTTTATATAACTTTCTTCGACGTCCTAGACGACGCACTTACTGACATGGTTAACGGGTTCATTGTTGATGGGCAAAAACCGAGGTCTTTCAGTGAGGGCGTGTAGTATTGCTGCCAAAGAAGGGCATGGATCCTGACGATCCACGGCCATGGAGGCCGATTACCCTCCTTAACACACACTACAAACTCATAGCTACAATCCTTGGCTTGAGGCTAAAACCTTTTCTGCCCGATATAGTGTCACCCACGCAAACGTGTGCAGTGCCGGGTAAGTCAATTTTTCAAACAATTACTCTGATAAGAGATTTGTTCTACTATGCCAACGCCAAAAACTTTACTGACGCTTTCCTGTCGTTTGATCAAGCTAAGGCCTTCGACAGGGTCGAACATGACTTATCACGTTAACTTATCATGAGAAGTTGCATTGATGTCCAAATGGACACATTCCGCCTTCAGTCTACTTATCACAAAGCCACGGCCAACTGTGCCATGACAGCTTCGGCACATTACTTATCGAAGAATGCGAACTTCATTTAGAGATGGCTGGGAGTTTCAGAAATCCAGTATTAGATTTTCAATCACTCATCTTGAATATCTTTCAAAGATTGACAAAATAGGAACGTGGTAAGATACTTGCTCTATACTTAAATGGCATTAAATACGGTACAAAAACATCAGAAAAAAAACGTTCTTTTATCTTTACCATACATAGTCACCTATTGTAGTATGTTTTTTTTCTTACCTACCTTTTGTACATCCAGAAGCTTCTTTTTTATTCTTATGCTTTGCGAATAAGTTATACTTATTAATTAACTTGGAAACTTCAGGAGAATAAAGTGAATCTTCTCATTTCGCGCAGACTTTATCGCCACCTGCTCAAAATTGCTATCACGAAAAAGAAATTCTTCGATTTTCATGTGTGAGAGAGTCATTACTGTACGGTGAATTTTTTGTGAAAACATGTAGGTCGAAGTTTCATTTCAGTGCAAATATTTCATTTACTAAGACCATAATCTTTTTTAGGATTTATTCTTGCTTACTAGCATGTTTTATGACAACTTGTTAACTTCCGGTCGGTTTACTACTGCTAATGTGCGAAGTTTGATTGATCACTACTACTCCTGTAGAGCTGTCCGGTTCAGCCGGACAGCTCTACAGGAGCAGTAGTGATACCAAGGTTGGCCACGACAATTAAATTCAAGACATCTTACACAACAACATCAACGGCAGCAGAATTGGCAGCACTTCGTACCGCGTTGCAATTTGTAGTTGATCAACCTACACACAAGTGGACTATTTTCTGCGACTCGAAGGCGCACTGCAGTCTTTACTATCAGCCTTACGCCGTGGACCATACGAGCAGCTGGTACTAGAGATAGCAGAGGTTATACACCACCTGACTGAGAAAGGGCACCAAATTACATTTCAATGGTTGCCCAGTCACTTCGGAATCATCGACAATCAACGGGCCGATCAAGCTGCCCGCTCAGCCCACACAGAAGATCATAAACTACGACTACCACTTTCTAAGAGAGATGCTGCACGAAAGCTCCGCAGGCTTGCTCGCCAGCAAAACACATCACAATGGAATCAGCCACATTTCAAGCATGCCCTACTGTACTCGCTTGACCCTACGCTAAGTCTTCAAGTGCCGTCGAGGCTTTACCGAGCAGACCAGACCCTGTTATGTAGGCTGTGGTTGGGCGTTGCGTTTACCAACGCCTACGCTTTCCGCATCGGGATGGCCGACACCGGAGCCTGTGGCCATTGTGGCAAAGAGGAAACAATCCGACAGATTCTTTGTGACTGTCAAGCGTATAGTAAACAACGACTGTGCCTTCGCGAGGAACTCAACAAATTAGATGATCAACCTCTGTCGGAGCAGGAAATTCTGCAGTATCGACAGGATGCGACTTCACAGAAGAGGGCCCTGAAAGCGCTACTACACTTTTTGCAATCGACCGGCCTTACTGAACAGTTGTAGCTAGGACACCCTTACTGTGTGTGTTTTCGTTTTCTTATTAGTGCGCGTGCTTTTTTTTTCTCTATCGACCCCCTCTTCTTTGCCCCTAATTCCCCGCCGCCAGCGCTGGGTAGCAAACCAGATGCCAATATCTGGTTAACCTCCCGGCCTTTCCTTTCTCACTCTTTCTCTCTCTCTCTCTCTTGATTCATTGAGCAGAATTTTAGTAATAATTGCAAAATAGTAGTATAATATTAACATTTTATTAATATTATTAGGATCGGTATTACCTTTGGTATTATCAAATGTAATGACGCCATTAATTTCGGAACGTTCTACACAGGCCCGTATCCAGTAATTTCTTTCGAGTAAAGGAGGATTCTTGTTCAAGACAATAAAACGCCTGTTTTATTATTTGTCATTTGTAAAACACCTCCATGTTCCCTACCCTGGCTACGGACCCGTTCTACGCAGAAATTTTTAAAAAATTAGCCAGATTCAACATGCCATAAGAATCCGTGGTGCGCCGAGCATGCGGATGGTAGGTGACTGCGGTATTGTATGAAAAATTCATTGAGGTCTTGCAGAGCAAGTCTCAACTCGCAGTGATCAGCGTTCGTGAAGAAGCCGGAAGATTAAGCCTCTCAGCCCCATCGTGGACATCCTGAATAGCCCAGAGTTGGAACGGCTACGGGCGCATAATGAGTGTGGGACGTAGTCATGTTCTTACATACACGCATGTCATGATCATCATGTTTGAATGTATTATTTACCTATGTCGTCCGTTCGCGTATAGTGATACCAAATTCGGCACATGTGAAGCTAGGGAAACGGCCACGAGCGCATCATGAGCATGGCATGTAGTCATGTCGGTACATGACACGCATCTCATGATTATCAAGTTTACACCAGTCACATTGCTTCGCCATTCATTCAGGTCACGTAATAGCAAATTCGGTATATGCAAAGCTAGCGAAACGGCCGCGAGCACATTCTTCATGAGTGTGGCATGTAGTCATGTTGTTACATGACACGCATGTCACGATTTCTATGTTAGAGTCTGTCGTTTGTGTTCGCTATGCAGTCATGTCAAACCATACCAGTTTTGCAACGTGTCGTATGAAAGGAACCACCGCAAGAGCAGCAAGATCACAAATTGTGACTCATGACATTCATGGCATACACGTCGTGATTTTTATGTTATGACTAGTCAGTTATGTGCATCATACAGTCACGTTATATCATACAAAGTTTGGTATCGATACCATTGTTCGAACGGCCAGGAGATTTTATAGTCGTAGGCGGCTAGATAGATAGAAAGGTGGATAGATAGATAGATAGATCGATAGATAGATAGATAGATAGATAGATAGATAGATAGATAGATAGATAGATAGATACACTCAAAGTCGCCACAGTTCACCAAGAAATGCTTCCCATATAAAATGCACACCACATCCACGAATGATTGATGATAAGTGGGCGAAGGTGTAGAGGGGAGAGAATTTGCAAGCCGTAACTTTTAGGTGAAAAGATAGTCCATTGCTTCGATAGAAAGACATAGGATTGTTCGTATATTATATCCATCAAAATTTATTTTGTCCTTTTTCGTTTGTTATTTTGTTTCTTTTTTTGTTCTTTCAACTGTTTGTTGTCATGCAGGCTGGGTAGCAAGATCCCTGCGTTGTTACAGCTTTATGGTTCGTGAAATCAAGTGAGAGAGTTTCTTGTACTGGCTGCCGGGAAAAGTTTGCAAACACCAGGTCTATGCATGGCCCTGGGATTGTGGTAGGTGTCTTATAGATACATCTGAGTGCGTATTTCGAAAGTGTGTGCTGATCGGAGCAGATATTGGCAACGAGACCCATCCGTCCGCACGTCCCTCCGTGCGTCCGTCCGTACGCCTGGCGGTCCCTCGCACTAGCATCAGCCGGTGAGTAAGTCATAGAGCTAGGTGATTATAAACCGGTCAAAGAAGACATGCGTGGACAGACCCACGAATTTCGGAGATTCTTCCTTAATAATATACCAAATATAACTTGCTGTTGTCAGATAGCAAGGAAACATGCTACCGGAAGGCGCTTTGTTCCAGAGTCTCACGTAATTCATCAACCCATCATTATACATACGTCTGTCCCGGCAAATAACAAAATTATCTTTCATTTCATTTCATTTTATTACCTTAAAGACCCCGTTTGGGGTATTACATAAGGGGTGGTTTACATGTTGGAACAATGAATGCAGGTGTTACGGTGTTATGCAGGTTTGCAACGTGTCCAGGAATTCGGAATGAGTTGGTACGGCAGCAGCATGGTAAAGCAGGTCGTTCCAGTCTCTGGCAGCCCGAGGAAAAAATGAGGCTTGAAATGTCATGGTGCGTGTTCGAGGACGGGCTACCAATGCTGGCAATGGAACCACGACGACCACGGCCATCATGCTCTGTAAGCCAGTGTCCTTACCTCTAGGCTACACACATAGGTTTCCACGGATGAAATACGCGAACATTACATCTTAACCACATGAATGTGCACCTTTGTGCAAGATAAATGCTGAAAGACAACACTTTGTTGTCAGACTTCATTGATTTTTGTGCTAACGCAATAAACGTCCTCAGCGGGGCAGGATGCAGAGCTGATATAAAAAATTGCACTAACAATAAAGTTTTTGTTAGAAAAAAATTTGATGCCAATCTTGGGTCTCTTTTGTCCTCCTGATGCAGCCATTACATCTGTTGACAAAGGATTAAAAGGGAGCATGGGTACGCCATCTAGCGGTTAATCAGACCCCATCTTGCTAGGCCAAGAAAAGGCTTCTCTCGCCGATATTCTTTTTTATGGGGAACCTGAGCTGGAGTCTCCGTGGACATGCAGCGCCGCCCTGTAGAGCGCGGCCGGAAACATTAAGCAGTACGGAGAAACACTGACGTGAGCCACGCTGCCATGCGCGATGATCACATCAGGAGAAAGTAGCTTTGAGACCGGCTTTATGGTTGTATTCGCGAATGCCGGAACCACAAAGAGTTTTTAATAACAGGAAAATAAATCCAAAGCAAACATAGTTGACTCCCTCCGGCGTCAATTTCCACCGATGCACAGGGGTTGGTGCTAGCAAAAATGTACAAAAAAACCTCGCGTCACATCCAAGTAATTACGGTATTATATCTGCCTATCACGTGCGCAGCTCGAGACCGACTACACGATGATGACTGCCGAAAAAATACCGGGATGATCTACACATGTTGCATTACTAACCCCACATGCATGTCAACCATCAAACCGCCACAACGTCAGTTACCACCAGGTTGTTGAAAGGCGTTTTTTTAAGTATTATGCTGAGACGATGACTGACCACAAGCTCGCGATCTGTCTGCACATGACGGCGAGTCTACTTGTTTAAAGTACGACCGCTGCTACACGTTTGAATCTCTGTTGACATCACCAATTTTCGCTTTACACTGGCCTTTCATTTGAGGGTTACGTTAGACATTCATTCCTAATAATTGCCAGCTTCGCAAATTTATTTTGAAGACTGCGATACGTGAATTTCGTTGGTTCACACTTGCTGTCGAATACAACATAAACAAAAACCCGTAGCGAAACAGCTTTTTTGAAATATCGTGAACGAGCTGCGACTACCAACTACGTAAATGTGATTTTATCGCTCAAAATAGCTGTCACTTGATTGATATATGGCGTTTAACGTTCCAAAATCACCATATGAATATGAGAGACAGCGAAGTGGAGAGCTAAAGAAATTTCGACCACCTGGAGTTCTTTAACGTGCACCCAAATCTGAGCACACGGGCCTACAACATTTCCGCCTCCATAGGGAATACAGCTGACGCTCAGCTGTCACTTGGCTGCATTGTTCCACAGTGATGCCTGTAAAACTATCTATTTCACTGCAAAGCGAGCGCACAACGAGTAACGTGCACACTACGAAGAGCATTGCAAGAGATATGTAAATACACTAACCTGTACAATTACGCAGTACAATCCGTGGAACTACGCTGAAATGCAGCACTAATTTGCCCGTCATAGACGTACTTCACATCCTGCAACGTTCATTCTTTCTACAACACAGTGGCGTGAAAGTCTATCCAACCGTGCACATCAAATCGCTGACACTGCAGTGTAGAACAATCGCTGCTCGCCCGCTGCTCCGCAGTTTTCAGTGAAGTGTGCGATTCTTCGTTGGTCTTGCGCGTTCTAAAGTATCTACAACACGACTCATATCGGGCAAAGCCAGGGTTAGTGCCGCACGATGTTCACCGAAGGCAGTTTCTTGTGTTCCCCCTGCATTTAAGTCCACCCGACGTGTAAGAGGGCATGTTAAAACGTGCCCGTAGTACACTTCGAAGCGGCGTTGCGCGACTAACTGTTTTTCAACTAGCTCGTCTGGTTCGCGCATCGTGTAAATTTTAAGCGCCCACGGGGACATTGCAGGGGTAGCCCCTGGGCACCGCTTTTTTCCAAAAGTTCAAGGTAGAAAACGACGCTCATTTATCGTCCCTCCTCAATTAGAAAAAAATAACCGAGACATGTCATTGAGGGCATTTTCGAAGTGGATGGCATACGCACTGTTTCGTGCGCCGGTTTCGGGCTTCGCCTCATACATTAGCCAGATTTTCATCGTCCCCCAGTTATTACTCAGTAGCGGCCTTTCAGAAGTTTTGAAGTGGTTGTGGGAAATTTCCAGGAAGGGATCGAATTTAGTTATTTGATTCAACCACTTATATTGAGTGGTTAAAATTATTGTGTTCATTTTTGTAGTTGATGCAGTAATTACTATTTGTAGACGTCTGAAGATGTCTTCTGCTACAGTAAAAGAAAGGCCGCAGGTAGCATGCAGTTGCCCTCTTTGTGTGATTTTTCAACACAATGAGCATATTTCTTCTAACCCTCTATGATAGAGATCGCACTTACAGCGTTTGCTGTCTTCCCAATTCTTTACTGTTTTCTTTTTCTCTTAGTGTTTGCGTTGTCTGCATAAGACTGCTTTAAATCTTTTTCGACGGGCCCAACGTGGCGCCTTATTTTACAAACGATGCCTGCGCCGTCTCTCTAGGAGGAACTAAACGAGCCACAAGTTGGCCTTGCCGTGAAGTCTTTCCCACCACTTGTTATGCGGCGTCACGCCTTGGAATTGATCGAGTCAATCGTGAAGGCTTGTACTCAGCGTAAGCTTAATGATAAAGAGGCTAGCTCTTCGGGCTCTTTCATCACGCCTGCCGCGGATGTCCCAAGCCCGTCTTTGTATTTCACGCCATCTTTGTTGCATAGCCGTGGTCCTCGCAACAGTGTTGTACTGATGCGATTCTCACTTTCTTCTCAGTGCATGCACCCGGGGCGATGTTCATAGCCGTTGCCCAAGTCGCCTATTCTCTGGCTTGGTGTTTTGCCCGGGTGAACAACCTCAAACGTGACACAATTGCCGATGTGGTGGAACTTCTCTCGCAAAACTCTGCACAATTATTATGATGTTCTTTGCTGAATTTATCTCTACAGACATTTAGCTGAAATGCAACTAAGAAATACCATACACAAATTTTAAAGGGGTTGTAGAAGAGTTCAGTAGGATGATATTTTATCACGCAGGACAGAAGCATGGCACCTAAGCTGCAAAAAGTACTGTACAGTTTGATATTACATAAATGCGATGTAATAATAACGCACGCCATTTTTAAGATGTGTGGCTTCGACTTCACTTGCCGCTAATGGTTCGCTGAGATACAAGTGCATGATTGCTTTTCTTTTGTGCCGCCAAGAAAACGTTCTATCTGCAGCGGGGAGTCGAAACATCAAACTCTTTTCCTAACAGAACGTCCTTGGTAATAACATATGGCGTAAAACAGAAGTGGCGTTTGGAAAACAAGAAGTGCCACCTTTTATGTTTCGCACAATCGTTGTTCCATTTCCTGAAAACAAAATTGGCCACATCCTTCGTGCTCTCACAACGCAGCACTTTGAAGCACTTTTTTAGAGCATCGGAATGTTTTCCCCAAAATATTTTATCTTTCCGTTATTATCATTACGGTCACTGTATTCATTGTGATTATTCTTTATTTATTTATTTATTTACAGAGTGCCTACATCGACATATAGGCATTACGTAGGGGGGTAACAAAAAACAATTTGTACAAATGAATTTGTAGCAAAATACATAAACGCACACAAAAACACTGTCAACTTTATCAAAACTTGATAATGTATCACAAATACATTTTCATACACACAGAACATACATAATGCAAGAAGAATTTCACAGCACAGAAAAAACAGAAATCATTATTTGTTATACTATGCTCCGTTTCATACATCATGTGCAACGCTGTCAAAGCTAGCGCTCTTGCTTGCGCTGTGTACTTCCGCGACCAAAAAGTAGTGCGTCGCTTGGGGTGTACGAGAATCAATAAATGCTTCTCGGGAAACTTCTAAGCATACATATTTGTCATCTGGTTAAAAAACAAACGCCTGTGTTGTTGGATAAACAATCCAAATATGCGAGTTGGTAATTTATGTTTGTCGCTTTCGTATCAGGTTTTCGCTCTCCGCGCGACCCGCGCCGCCGTTTTTTTTTTACTTGTTGTGGCAGCTTCGAAAAAATGGCGTCCAGCTCTCCGTCCTCGACCACCTCTCCTGCGCGAATTTTTTCGAAGCGTGCAAGTCAGTTGAAGTTACTGAAAAAAAACAAGATTTCGAATTGAACTCGCAAAAATTATATAAAAAAATGGCACCACGTGGATTCGAACCCACGCACTTCAAAACTACGGTGAACTCTCCGGAGCGACGCGTCAGACCACTCGGCTATGAAACTTTTTTTTCTTTATTTCCGGTAAACTTCACGAATCGGCTATGAAACTGCGCGGAGCAACACCTCGTGTTTTCTTTACGGATTACTTGCCTAGCCTTCACAGCGTTGCACCTGATGTATGAAACGGTGTATAACCAATTTGCCACTTAAGCTGTTGCACTCTCTTATTCTTTTTGGAAAGAATGAGTAGAAAAAAGTATTAGGTCTGCATTTGAAGGTAGATATCTTTTTGCTGTTGTCACAGCGAATAGATGTGTAGGGGAGTTGAACAATGTAGCTATGGTGATCGATTCCTGTGTTAAAGTAATATATATGGTGCAACAGTTTAAGCCGTAGTTTCTGTCTACGTACACGTAGCAGATACCATATCAAAGTGGCCTTCATTTGCAAAACACTGGCCTAGGGGCCATAATTATTTAAAAGAACCCTTGCCACTGGATTCGGAAGTTTTTCTATTTTATTTATAAGATAGTCTTGTTGGGGTCACATACTACGCATGTATAATCAAGTTTGGACCTGACCTGCAAGAAATAAGGTTCCCTTGATTTCGCGAGTCACCTGTGTGAAATTCCTTATAATAAAGTATAATATCCCACTAGCTTTTGCTATGGCAGTGTCAATGTCATATTTGCAAGATGTTTCAGCGCGCGAACAAAGAAAAAAGGAGAGGGTAGACAGAAAGAGCAATGACTTCCAACTAATTTTATTTCACCGAGTGGCAAGAATATATACTGCTAAAAAGGATGATAACAGAGCATGAAGGTAAAATGCAAGCCTAATCTACACATCAATAACAAAACACGTGTGACGGGTCCTCTATTGCCTCAAAGCCCAGGTAGGTAATCACGTTCAGTGTGATGAAGCGATCGATGATTAGCTTACACATTTATCTCCTAGCAAGTGTATTTTTTCGGCTTCGATAATTTCTCGGGTAAGCTGGTCCCTGTGCCTTGCCAATATTGAGACTGATCAAAGAGATTGATTGATTGATTTGTGGGGTTTAACGTCCCAAAACCATCATATGATTATGAGAGACGCCGTAGTGGAGGGCTCCGGAAATTTAGACCACCTGGGGTTCTTTAACGTGCACCCAAATCTGAGCACACGGGCCTACAACATTTCCGCCTCCATCGGAAATGCACTGATCAAAGAGAGGGGTGCACCCACAATCTCGGCAATGAATGCCTAGATGCCCTTGTACCACATTGTGCACAATTTTTTGGTGTTCTCGGAGGCGGTAATTTATGCACCTGCCGGTTTGCCCCACATAAATGCACCCACACGTCAGTGGAATCAAATAAACGACTCCCACTGCGCATGGGACGTAGCGTGTGCTGTGCGCGAGGCAGAATTTGCACGAGGCAGAATTTGCACAAGGTGCATTGACTCGTTTGCAAAGCCTGTGCAATTTTTCCGGGGCAGAAAAAACCTCAAAAACGCTGGCGTCTCGAGCAATCTTTTTTAGCCTGTGTGATACGTCGTGCACGCAAGGCAGTACGACAGGCCGGCTCTTTCTGACACTGTTCCGCTTATCCGGTTTGTCGCCTCGCTTCAAGACAGTGTGCAGCTTTTCCACCACCGAAATCAGCACAACTTTGTTCGCGCGCTAAAACATCTTGCAAATATGACTACGCAACAACTAGCCCAAGCTTCCACTCTTGAGTGTCAATGTCTTTGCTGCACGTATTTGATTCAGTAAAATGAACACCAAGATACTTATAATTGCAGAGTGTGTTAATGAGTACGCAAAGGATGTTATATTTATGAAATGATTTGGACATTTTCCTAGAGAAGCTCATACTGGAGCACTTTTTAGTGCTTAAATTCATTTTCCATTTTTTACTGAGCACACTGGCCTACAACGTTTCTGCCTCCATAGGGAATGCAGCCGACGCACAGCTGTCACTTGGCCGCATTGTTAATAATATATTTCTTCACAATAATACGTTTCTTCGCAGTAGCAATGGGTGCGAACACTGGAAAGTTTCACGACGAGTTTCTCTTCCGCTGACCTACGTTGTGAAAGTGAACTACATTCTCACGTTCTTCAAAATATAGCAAGAGCTGTCAACAAAAAACCTTATATTTGCAACACGAGCAGTGCGATAGGCAGCTGCAATGAGCGTGAAAAGTTTGTCGAGAAAGCACCACCCACCAAAAGCAATCTAGTTTCATAAAGCTGAGCTTAAAGTTAAGCATAACCATATGTCCCAGAATGTCGCGAGAACTAAGCCGGAGGAAACGATCCTGACGAGCAGAGCATCGAGGAGAGAAATATGCACTAACAAAAAAAGAACAGAACACGTACACTTTTTAGCACAAATCCAGGAAGCTTGTTTGCTTGCGAGATAATGTCACTGTGTGCCCTTTTTGCACGGTTCAGTGTCTGTTTACAAAAACAGGTGCTGTTATCAATTTTTGTAGCAGCGCCTCATAGTGCGGGTAAACACAGTTATTTCTCTATAGAAATAAAGCCGTACATGCGATACAAAGAAAGGCGCAGCAGGAATAAGTTTTGATTGTTGTGTGTTTTTCTTGAAAAGATGCGTCCATCTCATAAAAAGGTGTACGTAAACAAGCTTTATTAACACGCCCAGCCTATCTTTTTTAATCATAGGCGATGCTTCGAGAAGCTAATAAACGTAATTGTAATATTGGCCCTGTTTTATACAGTATTGACGTCATCCGATCATTCCTCACTATCTCGATGATGACTGCGCAAGCACGGGTGCATACCAAACGTCAAGTCTACGGAATTTAAGCTTTGGAATATAGCCGTTTCTACTGAAATCTTTGCAACATGGCATGAAAGTGTACGCTAATCAGATTGAAGAAAGCGTCGTCTGTTCTGGACATGCTATGATGAAACCAAAAGATATAAATAAGAAAATGGTCCGCCGAGCCAAAGGGGACAACGTAAAATAATCAAAAAAGACGCATATTGAAGAATGAATGATTGTGATGGCATACAAAACTGATTGGCAATTCACTCATATTGAAGATTTTGAGCATATAGTTTAGAGGGCGTCACTTGAGACCAGTCTCTGTGGCTTCAAATAAGTTATCCGCTTTATCAAGCTGATTTTTTTAAAAAACAACAATCTGCCGAGGCCAACCAGTTGCAGCTGCAGCTAAATTGATTCAGTCAATAACTTTCTTGCTCATTCTACTTTTATAATCCTCAATGCCCGCACAGTAGATATAGATCACAAGTGGTAGGGCTACAAACGCAACAGAATAGAGTAGAAGAGAACATAGTGTTAAAGGCAGAGTCCAAGAAACAACAAGCAATGAGACACGCAAAGGGCCACATATTATACGTCATTCAAAAAAATATGACACAGCACTCAATAAAAGCAAAGCCTCACATAAACATCTTTTGAAATGATAGAATTTTGAAAAAAACATCAAAGTGGTAGAGCACGGTTGATGTGGAGATTCTTTAGGTGCACTGGTGGGAGTAAGGAATATGAGGGTAGCAAAGTCTGCGTTCCCAAGGTAGTAGTGTTTGCACACCCAGCCAAGTTTTAGAAATAGTGTGCAGTCATGTTTGGAAAAGGCTAAAACAATCCCTTAAAAAGTGGAGTTATGCCTACAAATTTACGTTAACACCAGCAACAGCAAGTTAGGCCGGGATAAGCCTACTTTTACTAAGGAAGATTTGCGAATGCGTCATCGCACTCACATGACCGCGAATTGAGATGTCGATTACTTCCAAAGAGCTTCTTCAGCGGCAATTAGATGCTGGCAAAGTTTCGTATGAAGCGTCAAAAATATGAACACAGTCCTACAAAACTACGCAGTTCTTTGACAACCGCAGATTTGGGAAATTCAGGCACGGCCCGAGACTTGGCTGGAGCAGAAAGAATGCCAACCTTGGACACGACGTGTCTCAGGATCGTGAGTTGCCGTGCTGCAAAGCCACACTTCTTCAGATCTAGTTGCAAGCCAGCGTCGCTCACACGTGAGAAAACTTCTTTCAGATATTTTAGATGCGTGGGCAAATCCAGATTGAAAAGAAATACGTTGTTGAGGTAACACCAGCACGTCTATCATTTAAAGATGCACAAAATGGTGTTAATTATGCGCTAAAAAGTCGCAGCTGCATTACACAGACCAACCGGCATGACGTCAAACTTGTACAAGCCGTCGGGTGCGACGAAGGTGTTCTTCGATAGTGTCGTCAGCCATGGGTACTTGCCAGTACCCTGAGCACAGATAAAAAGAAGAAAAAAAAAATTGCCCGCAGCTTCCCTCGGGGGAACACTGAGGAGGATGCGGACCATATAATTGGTTAACGGGGTGTTAAAGTGCGACTTACTTGGGTCGATGGCTAAATTGGTTAACGTGGTTGTGAAATGGGGTGTTAAATTGGGACTTACTTGGGTCGATGGCTAAATTGGTTAACGTGGTTGTAGGAGGGGGTGTTAAATGAGTGAACACGTACACACGTATGCGAAAGGGCGGCGCTGGTCGAAGGGACGTCGATCATTGTGTTTGTGGATTCGTTGGAATTCATTTCACCGCGACCTTGGACGTCGACGCGCCGTACAAACCAACCGACGAGCGGCAACTGAGCGAGCGAGCGCCGACCTTGAGTATATATACAGCACGACGGCGCATGCACTGTCAGCTGTTGAATGTTCTCGAAGCGCGACGCCACATGCGCGTCCACTGGAGAATCAGGAGAATTGTAGATGTCGAACGCGGTGTGTAGAGGAGGAAGGGTGCACAGATGGTGGAGGAGTGAAGCGCGCGCGGTGTGTAGAGGAGGAAGGGATGCACAGATGGTGGAAGAGTGGGTGACGGCGCGACGGCGCATGCGCGCGGGTCAGCTGTTGAATGTTCGAGAAGCGGTGCGGACGGCGCGGACGGCGCACTACAAGGCGCGAGTATAAGATGCTCCGCATCTAAAATTCGGCTCCGTGAAGGCTGTCAATCGTGTCATAGATGCGCGGCAGTGAATAAACATCCTTGCTAGTGATCCTATCGAGCCGTCTGTAGTTAACACAGAACCACACAGAACTGTCTTTCTTCGCATCAAGAAGAACAGGAGACCCTCATGGACTGTCCGAGGGCCGAATAATGTCACGTCGGAGCATATTGCCACGTGCTCAATATTTGCCGACGTTCAGCAGGTGCTACGTGATATGCACATTGCCGTAACAGTAAATGGGCACCACTATAGAAGCGATGCGTAACCAGGGACGTGCCACCGACAGGAATTCGCCCGACATCGAAAGAAGAATAATATTCTTGCAAGAGCTCCAGAAGCTGGAAACGCTAGACTGACGTAAGGTTGTCAGCAATGGAGAAGCCAAATACATCAGCAGACGACAGATGAGAAGGGGAAACAGTACTGATGGTGCTGTTTGCTGTGATAGCTGCGTTGCCCTGAGTGACTTGCACGGTCTCGAAGGTTCTAGCAATCCTTTCCTACTGCAAGCACTGTCGGATGGCAGAACTATTGCAATTGTGTTGAAGAGACCAGCGTAGTAGGCCTACACGGCCGTCGTCAAGCGTGGAGGCACTGTTGTATGATCTTTCACGAGAATCTTACTCAGTTTCGAGGGACTGTCTTCTGGCGTGTAAGAGTTCCGCCCCAGGATAACGTCATAAAAGCATGCGCGAACAATAATCAACTGGACGACATACAGAACGTCCTGAATGCGACGTGAGCCATGCACTTTGCTGTAGAATGATTACGATGTGAACTAGTGGTACAAAGGGACAACCCATAAGATGGCGTCGTCACTTCTCGGAGTAAGCGCAAAGTTTTACGTGCATTGCTGATACGGCAGCTCCAGTTTCAATAATAACTGATGCACGAACACCGTCCACAAGCATGTTTTTGACACAGATGGGCTGCTCTGAGGGTTTTCGCAGTGCGGTAGCATAGCAGTTGTTGCATTGGGGACTGCGACAAGTAGTTTGCTTGCTCGTGAGCTGCCGAACTTGGCCGCATGAGGTACGAAGAACGACGTCGTCGAGACGGCGACCATCGAGGAGCTAAGCGAGAGGACGGTGGCATATACGGCGATGCGTCGTGATAGGTTCGGCTGAGCTGGCCAGCGACAGCCGATGAAATGGAAGGCGGCTACACGCGAGGACAATAACGTGCTACGTGACCGGAGTAACCGCAGACAAAGTAGATGGGCAGCTGGGTGTCGGGTGTGCGCCTTCGGTTCGCCTGAATAGGTCTCGTCCATGTCGCACGAGCCGACGGACGGAACAGTGGCTGGAAAGACTACAGGGCTAGCTGAAGCTGAGTCTCAGGGGTCGCATCAGGATATGGATCCGGCATACTCGTTGCAAAAGACGCAGGTCGAGTGGCAGATTCGGCGTATGTCAGATGTGTGGGCGCTAGAACAATTTGAGGTGGCGTGGCGACATCTTACGTGTAAGTTCGAAGGGCAGGAGCCAGATGTTATTGTGGGCGGTACTCAGGTAAGACCTCTACTATTTCCTGCCCAACCACTCAGTTGATGGTAGCAAGAAGAGTAGTGGCTGATTGTTGAACAGCTGCTGGATGGGCAAAAGCCAGAAGAGAAAACTTGCGCATGATTTTCTCAAGTGTGAAGGACTCGGGGTCTGCCAGCAACGCCACCTCGCCACAGGTGGCTTCAAAGCCAGCGAGCATTGTATTTCGTGGTGGGGAGCAACGGGTCATCGAACGCTGCCGGCGGAGGTGCTCGTAGCTCTGGCACAACGAGATTTCAGCCCCCACGCCGGAGTTTTTGGTGAGTGGCATCGTGAATGCATCATCGTCAATGCCTTTTCTGACTTTGGGAATCTTGTCAGACTCAGAGATTCTGTCGTTGGATTTTTTGCACTAGTCCAGGACATCTTCGATATAGCTGGTGAATGACTCACCGGCCTGCTGAGCGCGTTCGCTAAAGCGCTGCTCGGCTTGCAGCTTACGAATGGCAGGGCGGCCAAAAACGTTGATGACAACTGTCTTAAAATCACAAGTTGCGAATTCAGAGGCGTGGTTGTTGTACCACAAACCGGCTCCGCCCGCTAGGTAGAACACCAAGTTGGTCAACTTGCCGTTCTAGTCCAATTTGTTGGGGACGCTCACGCACTCGTAAATGGTGAGCCAGACCTCTACGCCAGTGCCATCTGCGCCAGTGAAGATGGGTGTATCGCAGATCCTGGGGACAATGGGTCAAGGAGGCGACATGGGAAGAGGAGTTTGCTGAGAGGCATCCTGGGGAATGGTAGATGGCAGGGTACGTGATCGAAGCACAGAGGGTATCGAATGGGAGCACAGCGCTCTCATTCAACCTGTTAAGGTGTTTATTAACTGGCACTGAGTGATAAAGTGCTATGGCGACAGTCACGATCAAGCACGAACTCCAAGCGTCACCGGCATCCTTTCTGTGTAGAAACACCCGAAGGCACTCGAGGGTTCAACGCAGTTAAAAGTTCGGAGTTTTTGCTACACCCTCATTGATGCTTCCTTTTTGTGTCACCAACGAATAAGGTTGAATTGCATTGCGCCATAATGTTTACTAAAGGCTGCCTATAGGAATTCCAGAGCAGCATTGGGTGCTGTGCAAAAAAACTTCAAGTCAATAATTTATTATAAGCTAACTTTACACATTGAAAGGGTAACTATAGTATTTTTCTTGGTAACATTCCCAAACAATGGCGTTACTCATAAATAAATAACCTGCCGCTACAGAAAAAGCAGATGTGAAGGGAGTGACCAAATATGGCACTTTTCTGAATTTTTGAAATATTGAACACAGTCCTCTAAACATCCTGTATGTACACTACACTCACTTGCTGTCGCCAACCTGTTTATTGTTCTTTAATGCTATGCCTACTACTTGCAGTTAGAATAAGGATCCTAAAGTTGACCTTCTCCATGTCTTCGCTCACTATTGCTGATGCTACACCATCCTATAGCATGGTATTGACAACTATGGTCGTGGAAGTCACCGCCGTAAGGACTACGACGTTGTCGGATTGTTCAGCACTCAGCACAGTCTATGAAACATGGTAAAAGAGTGTTTCTTGATGGTGCCTACCAATCACCAGTCATGGCTCTATTGTCGTCTGTTCGCAACTACGTTGGTTTATGACGTTTCAAGTGATGAGATACACGAAAGGTAATGTGGACTGACCTGTGGACGTCCTAATTGCTTGCTGGAATGCTTATCTACGTGTGCACGCCATATTCTACCACGCTTTGGTTACGTTCAGTGTTTTGTGGCCTTTAGTGAAAATTTCACCACATATTAAACCCCAATACGTTGCGAGGCACAAGCCAACAAGCTGTTTAAGGAGTTATTGCCTCTTTCTGAAGCTCCTTTAAGGAGCTTAAGGAGCTTTATTGAGCTCTATTTAAATCGATTCTTCAAGGTGCTTGAGCTAGAGCAAGGTCATGGACTAAATTTCGGATGTGCTGAGTAAGTAATTAGTTCATTTCTCTTATTCGAGACATCAAAATTATCACGAGTACACGATTAAAACTTGCACAACGAGCAATTTAGTTATTGAAAGACTCGGGTACATAGCGCTCCTATTTGTGGGAGCATAGGTTGGTGAACTTACTATATGGGTTGACTCATTCAGACTCACATCGAGCCATGAGTATGAGTGAGTCCGGTTGAGTAATAAGTTGACAAGTTGGAGTCAGAGTTAGTCACGTTGAAGAAAATTTTCGTGAGTCTGACTTCCAGTGAGTACGGCTCAGTAAAATTTTGCGTAGTCTTAGCGCGAGTGCGTCCAAAGCAAAAAAAAATATAATTTGAGTGACTGTGAGTGAGTTTAACTTTTTTGTATTTTTGTCGGCTTATGTTATGGTATATTGATGAATTAAACTGAGGCCAGCATGTCGTTTTGATAGAATATTTCTAGGTATGATTAAGAAGCAATTTTGTCAGGCGCTGGTTTGAACAAAACTTTTTGTGTAAAATATTATATGAATACTCAGATTGTTTGCGTTAGAATATGACATAAATAAAAGATTGTATCACTGATGACACATTTTTGTAATTATGTCATATACTGACAACACAACATCTCGCGCGATCGCAAAGATATCACAACGATTTCAATAAATGTATTCGTTCCACGATATTATTCGGAGGGAATCTGCTCCGGACCCGTAGTGAGGCGAGTGGAAAGTGAAAGCAAGGTCACGTGCGTGCTCTGCAGTCAGCTACCATATTTTGATATTGGTACAAAACACCCAAATACAAGTACATGTATCTGACATGCTCTTTTCACTACCAGAAATTGATGTGGACAAATAAAGTGTAATAGGTAAGGCTAAAAATAGAAAATGTATAATCACTTTAAAGTTAGCGCTACAAACTACCTCACTAGAATGTCTTACGAGATGATGCCGCACTGATAGAAGACATGAAATGCTCGCTCTTTTGCGACCATTTTTAATCTTACTCGATGTCCTCCTCTGTTTTGCTCGTGGTGTCAGTGTGGCTGAGGCAATTTGTGCCTTATGTTAGACTTTGGCCTGTGGTATTATGAAAGGGAGCTTGCTGAGCTTACGGTTAGGCATGCGCACAAAGCTAATAAGATTTCCGTCTCGGAAGCGGCACCATAGCCACTGGCTTCATTTTTTCTTTCTCCATTCTCTAGCTTTGATCTTTTACTTTGGCTGTTACGAAGGAGGAAAAATAAGTACCATGGTAACACTGGAACGTGGCCCTGAACTTTACAAGTCAAAAAACACCAAAGAGAAAACGTTTGCCAGCTTTAGAAGGCGTGTTTTTCATTCGGCATGCGGAGCATCTAGCGTGTGGAAGTCAAGCCCACTGCTTTCTTGGTGAGATGCGCTAGCCGAAATGGCGTCCAAATAGCGAAGTGAAAACTCAAGAACACCACAAAAACAAAAGAAATCTTGTGGCTTGGTGCACTAAAAACAGATCAAACCCTTTAAAAAAAAGCCCGTAACCCGGTAAACATTTGCAAAGGAAGTGCTTTCACTTTGCTTCTCTTCGAAGCACAAACGTCGAGCGTATTGAAGGTATGTAAATGGATAGCAAAGCCAAGGCAAATGCGTCGGTCGAGCCCCACAACTAATACGTAAAAAGTAAGAACTTTTAGATTTATGGCACAACTACAAGCATTTACTGGCTATGAAAGAGCGATTCCACATCGACGTCTAATTGATGAATAAGTTTCGTAAAGATTATACTTGCTCCCAGGAAGCGGAATGCAATCTACCTTCTTCAACACGAAATTTATTCGTCCCGAGTGGCGCATCCGGCTCGCAATCACCGCTCTCCCGATGGTCCACGAGGTCAACGAGGTCCGCTGACCTCAATCGGTACAACGAAAACTTTGAACGGATAAGCCCTATTTAAAGACATTTATCAGAAAAACTCCCGAAGAAGGGCGATGTATCGTATCACTACGAGTATGTGCAGGCCTTAGCTCATACATCCCTGAGACGTCACAACTGCTTTCCCTCTATCTTAACCGTCTTGCTCACACTGCCTTGTAAGTATTCTTTTTCAATAAACACAAACTGTATTGCTTTCCTGAAGCTGGCGTGCGTCACATTATTAGGCACAACATGGAACACATACCAGCTGAAATACCATTGCGAAGATTATTACCTTCGCATGTACTTTTATTAGAGCAGAAACACATAAAAGCGATGTGCGCTTCCATAAATTCACTAATGCTGAACGCGCAACCATTTTCGTTAGAGGAGCTGAATGGTGTGAGCTTTATTGACGTGGTGCGCTGTTAACAGCTACAGTTTCGATATTACTGTGTTCGGAGGCAAGCCTTAAATTTTGGAAGCGGTAGGTACCATTACCACAACGCCAAGTGTTTGTTCAAATGTGCATGCCAGACGTACGAACATCGCTTCGAACCAATTCGTACAGAGATATTTCTTCGCGAGGCCCACGAATCAAACGTTTTTTTTTTCTTTTGCAGAAGTTGAACTGCAAGAATGATTGATTATTTTTTGTGTATTTTCATCAGATTTTTGCGAACAACTGAAAATATTGAACGATTCATGGACTGTGTAAAAAAAGAACTGAGCCATCTGCTGCTAAAACAAAACGTGTGTAGATGCGGAGCAGCGGGTGCTAATGCTAACACTGGTGGCAGCGTTTAAGCCGTTGCTCATGCGGGGTCGCGCAAGAAAGAACTCTGGAGGGGCGCAAAGCAGGTAGTGATGGACCGGCGTTTCCTACTGGAACCGGCGAACCACAGCTATTGGCCAATGAGAGACAGAAGACTCCGATTCGAAACAGATGCCAGCACTACCTTGGAAGTACAAATCAAATGGCTATATATATGGGGTGACTGGTTGTCGTTATTACTGTGTTATGTTCCAATGTATGTAATAAAGAAGAAATGCATGGGCACTCGGATTCTTCAATTAAGAACCTCGCTAGCAGACGCGGCCTGACCCGGCGTTGCCAGGCGATTGAGGAAGGAGCATAGGAGAGAAAAGAGAAAGGGAAGGAACGCGCAGGTGCAATAACGGCAGTCACACCGCACACCGTATTGAACTTGACTATAAGATTCTTCGCATATAGTCAGAAAAGAAACGTGCTGATATGCATGCTAAAGAGAATAGCACACCGGTATAACTCAGCAGTCACACAACGAAAGTGAAATATCATTCCTGGTGCTCGATCACTGACAGTACTTATTATAAGAAAAATGTTGCGAATAAGCATGCTAAAGACAAGAACACGCCGGTAAAACTTAAAATTGACGTTCTGACAGCTAAACACCATTCCTGGTGCTCAATCACTAAAATATCGAGTATAAGAAAAAGCGTCCACAAGAGGATGTTAAAAAAAAGAGCACACCGATAAAACTTATCAGCGACCTGATAAGAGTGAGATACTGCTCCTTGTGCGTAACCACTAAGATTCATAATATTATTCGCCCCCCCCCCCTCTTCAAGTAGATATATAGCGTTCGTTTATGTTTATCGTTATTTTAAGCTAATCGTTACTTTTCTGCTGAAGAGTTGTAATTGATGGCTGTACAAACTAACTGGCTTTGCGAGGCTGTGTTAAACGACTTGCCGTAAAAACAGTCATCGAACGCTCGCACAGTTGTGATCAATAGCGAAAAGCCAAACAACATGCTCAGTGCCAGTAGGCTTTGTCCCATCGCAGTATCATTTTGCCAAGAAGCTACCTTTACGAGTTGGCTGCGCATAAAAAGCAAATTCGTCTCTTTCTAGTCGTTTATCACGGTTGCTCCCAAGTTGTTATTTTCTTTCCTCTTAATGGTCATCCTTAAAATATTATTTATCGTCAGTTTAGGGGATATGAGGGAGGACTAGTTTTAGGGAATGGCGGAGATTGACGTTCGCATCAATGTTCCCTTACCATTTTTGCTGACACCCTTGGGAAGGTTCTCAGATGCACCAAGTAGAAATCTAAAGCTGTGCTTTTTCCTGGCATTACTTTTTTCTTCTGCTGTCGAATGCCAAAATACTCTTTCATGCGATAATGTATTTCAGGTTGTGGGGTGGAAGCCCTCACCTTGGAGCTCTAGATAGTTCTGGTGGTGGAATTAGATGGACGTCACCGCAATTTTTGCTTTAGTTACAGTGAATCAGCTTTGGCACACATCGGCTTACATATCGTAGTGTCCACTTGTCAGCAGATTGGGATTTCACATTGCTCTTCCAAAATGTTTTATGTGCGATCTCATACCATTGAATTACCACCCACTATCACCTAACAAGCTTCATATGAGCAAAGTAAATTATTTTCGTCTGCCTACACCTGCGCAAACCTTGTACCTACGTAAATATTCGTTATTGTTCAAAAAACGTGTGGTGTTCAGAGACGCCTAACGAAAACTAATTAGAGTAAGCGACTCGAAGTTTGTCAATCAGGCTCTATAACTTTTCTTGCTTTGTGTGTTCATGTGGAGTGTAAATTAACACCCAGAGTAACGTGCAAAGTGAAGTCGCGCTTCACAAACCACGCGAAAAATTACCCGAAGGTGTTAGTAGAAAACTAATTTGCGAAATTCTGGCTGCCGACCTACTTTCCAGCCGAAGAATACACTAGGCACAGTGAGGAAAAACAAACGTGCGAGCAAAAAAATAGGACAACTCAAGGTAGAAAGCTATGGCCTATACGCGCTAGGCCGTACCAGCACATTTAACTAGTCACTTTGCTGTGAAACACATTTGTCATAAGAATACTCCAGCGCGTGCCTGTGTATTCTTAGAGCATACGAGGTCATTAATAAAGTGTTGTGGAAGCTATACCACCGGGTGTCAAAGCTTAAACCATTCTCTAAATTGGTTCTAGTAAAATGTGTCGAGCATCATCGAGTGAGTCGAACGCACAAGGTTCTGCTAAACTAACCACAAACCACAATAAACTACTTGTTTTTATTTCCTCTATGTGCATAATTACTTCAAAATAACGGTGATGTATGGCGAAAAACAGATGCTGCTTGTGCATCATCCATGTCAGAAAAAAAAAGGATTCCGTTAATTGCTGAGCAGTGTTTAGCTGTTGCTTTTATCTTACGGACAAGTGCCAGCGTATGATTGATACAGAGTATAATAAACAAGAAAAGCGTGGTGACAAATTCTCTCTGTCGTGGCTGCTGATTTATCTAAAAGCGTTCGCGGTGTTGTTCGGGTCTTTTAAAATACTATCTCAGAAACACTGCCGGGACTGTTGCGAGTCAATAACATGCTAAGTTTAAAAAAAAACAACGTGTTTTAGGGGACCACTTACTGTTAGCGCCATTCAAATAACCTGCATCTGAAGGATTCGTGACTTAAACACTGCCCGACACCGCTTTCAAAGCGCTAAGCCAGCATCTGCCGCTAGCTGAAAATTTGCGCCGGTATTGGAAACGCATGCAAGAATATTTTATTATTTTATTATTTTTATTTTTATTTATTGAATACTGCAGACCAAAAACTGGTACAAGCTGGACAGGTACAAGAGGCTGGATATAAACAAAAACACATGTGGAAAAATAAGAATATATCACGAGAAATGGAATCGAAACACCGACTAATAGAACACATAAAAGATAACATGGCAAAAATGTTACATTTTATGGATACATAACATAAAATTAACAGTGCGTAGATTAGCTCTAAGCAACAAAAAATTGGCTAAGATCAGTTAGACAGTTCCTCTCTGATACAGTACGCGGAAAAAAGGAAAATCGGGACGGGTTGGTTTTAGCAAAATACGGTGTTAAAGAATGGGCATGATAATGACGTGTATGCCTAGTTGACAGAGGAAATACATATGCACGCGGGTCAAGGGCAAACTTATAATTAACAAGAAGATACAGAAGGTTAAGGCGGTTCCTTTTTCGCCGTAATTCAAGTGTTTTAATGTTGTTAGCAGTCATGAGTTCAGTCGGCGAGTCCGTACTTTTAAACTTTGAATAAACAAACCTAACAGCCTTTCTTTGCACTGCTACTAGTTTTTTGATGTCAGATTTAATAGAGGGGTCCCATACAACACAAGAATGTTCTAGTTTCGGTCTTATGTACGTAAAGTAGCTAAGTTGTTTCCTGTTATACCTGTTTACTTATATTTCCTGTTATACTTGTTGAGCTGAAAGCTGTGGCTCGCATGATTTCTGCGGAAGACCTTGATACTCGGATACGGCTCTCTCTATATATACAAATTTAGAGTTTAGGAAAGATGAAGGCAATCTTGCTGTCAGTGCACAAACACTTGCGCCTCACGCTGGTGCGTGTTTTTCTGCTGGCGCAATGCGGTGAGCCTCAGATAATCTCCCTGTAGGCTGTGCCAGCGAAATGCGACACTATCTGCAGCCTTCACTTGTCTTATTCACGCCCAGTGGCGTAGCCGTGGTGTGGTACTGTGGGCATGTGCCTCCGTCACGTTGGAGAAAATTTTCGTGAGTCTGACTTCCAGTGAGTACGGCTCACTAAAATTTTGCTTAGTCTTAGCGAGAGTGCGTCCAAAGCACAAAAAATATTTTTTGAGTGACTGTGAGTGAGATCCAAGCAGGCTCTCGTCGGAGCGAGTGGACGCGCGTCGTGTTGGCTCCGGTTTCAACGAGTGTTTTGCAGTGGAAGTCACCTAGAAGCCCACAAGACTTTGGTACCCGCGCATTCAGCTTGTCATCAGGAATCGCCCGGCACCAAGTTCCAGGTGAGGACTTGAATTTTTACACCTTTACAAACGCATTTTTGTCAACCACGCTGGCGAGAGACGTAGGCCTAACGCCTGCCAAGCCACCGGCAGCGCAGCTGCCAGAGACGCTGCTGCCTAGGCCGGCCTAGCTCTGCGGGCACCAAGAAACGCCGGTCGGCGCGTTTGACGCGTCCACCTTTTTGAGAAGAAATGGAGGTCACTGTGGAGAGAGAACCCATTTCTCGGTAAGAATTCGAAGAAAGTACAGGATGGAGCACCGTAGGATCAAAAAAGTCGACCCGCGGGCAATCACTAGAACCCGGTGCGGATTCTCAACGAGGGAATAACAGCAGGAAGCGGCGTGAGCAATGCCTGAGTCAAATAACAAGATTAAGCCGGATGCCTCCACTGCCCCGAGGTGACTACAAGATCATCATCCGACCTAAAGGCGGCCTTCGACTCACCGATCATGGAGCCGCCCGACTGGCGACAAGCATTTACCACGCCGCTGAATTTCCGAGAGACGCCCAAGATGAGGACACAATATGCCCAAATTTCCAGCAAAATATCATCGTTGTGAGCACACCCATCGAGGCGCATGCTGATAGATACCAGAAAATCTCTCGCATTGTGGTCGGCAACAAGACGTACGATACCAGCGCCTATGAAGCAGCACCAGACGGTACGTTAAAAGGCGTGATACGTGATATCCCGTTGGAAGATACTGCCCGAGATATTACAGCTAATGTGATTACAACATAGAACCCTACAGCCATCGCTGCAAAACGCCTCAGCAACACAACGACGGTGATCGTACTGTTCGCTGGTCTTCGCGTGCCAACATACGTTCGATACGGTGGGGCAATGTTGAAGTGCTCCCTTTACTGCAAACAGATAGAGACGTGTTACCAATGCGGTCGCCTGGGGCACCGCCCAAACCCGAAAGACCACGTGTGCCGTGGCTGTGGTACGACCAACCCCCCGCAAGATCACCGATGCCAGCTCACTTGTCAACTATGCGGCGGCGACCACCAGACGGCCGAGAAGGCGTGCAGGGCACGTTACAAGACGCCGTACCTGGTGAAACGCCGGCGATGGGAGTGACAACAACCATATGAAGACTACCCGACGAAGCCAACGCCTGTCGACAACAGCCTGGAGCAGCGGGACACTACTCCTACCCGGAAGCCCGGAAAGCAAGCCTGGTCGAGATCTCGGTCGTGGTCTCGGTCGCGGTCTCGCCCCCGGCCCCGCTCCCGGCCCCGCTCCCGGCCCCGCTCCCGGCCGCAGTCAACATCTCGGAGCCGTACACCTGGACCTGGCGCAACTTTCAAGGTGGGCTGGGTAGACGTAGTCAAGGGGGCGCGCTCGGGGTCTGAGGAGGCCACTTCTCAAGGCAAACTTGATAAATTAGAGGCTGAAATAGCACAGCTAAAGCAGATGTAAGCACAACGTAACCAGAAAATGTCAGCTTTAGTAGAGGAAAACAGGACCCTGAAGGAGGAGTTACACCACTATAAAGAAACAACATGCTCCACCAGTAGTACCACCACTCTCAGCTGGTACACCCAGTGAAAAAATGGAGGAAGGTACAACAACAACCTTCCAAGCGCAGAGCCGAAACCCAGGCCAATGAATACAAACCCGCACGCGTGACGCCCGAGAATAAAGTCCTGAAGGAAGTTCAGCAATCAGTCAAAGAAATAAATGAGTGGATGAGCAACGCATCCCGACTGATCTCGGCCCTTACTGACCGCGTAGAGACTATAGCTAAAATTACCCAGAAACAAAACGACCACCTACAACAGCGACTCATGGCTGTGGAGGCTAGAATCACCCCTCTGCCACCTAGCGGACTGGACCCCACAGCGAATGTAAAGCAACCTTCCTCGTCGGCATTCAGTGTGATACAGCCGGCGACATTCCTACCCCCTGCATCTCATCATAGCTAGAAATCACGCCTGCACAATTTGGCAATTGAATGGTAGAAGCTACGCGAATAAGCAAGCAAATCTTCACCAATACCTTAAGGGGAAAGTTAAGCCCGATATCATTTTATTGCAGGAGACACATTGTCTTGCTAAATTGGCAGGCTACCGCTCAATCGGACATGCCAACGGGGAGACGACTGTCCTTACCACCCTAGTTAGACGAAACCTTACGTTCACGCAACACGACACGGAAATTACCAACATAGACAACATATTTATTGAACTCGTTCCGCAACGCAAGACACAGGAAAGTGTTTTTATACTAAGCATATACAGCAACCCTAAACAAAAGAACCACAGATTTCTCACACTCTTTAAACGCACCCTCAACATCGCTGGCCAAAAACCCATCTTAATAGCGGGGGACTTCAACGCACCACACACTGCCTGGGGATACTCTTATGTGTTTCCTAAAGGTAGGGCCCTCTGGTTTGATTCGCAGCAAGAGGGATTAACTCTCATCACCAAACCTAGCACACCCACACGTGCGGGCACTAGCTCCATAAAGACACAATGCCTGATCTGACGTTCCCGAGAAACACATCAGCAGCCACCTGGAAAAATACCCTAGAGGACCGTGGTAGCGACCACTACATCATCGAGGTACATGTTCAAGGTGGCCCAAGTAAACCCACGGGAAAAGAGCTAAAGTTGGTAGACTGGACCCAGTTCCGCAAATCACGTGAGAACCAGATCCAACCCATCAGCGACATAGAGGACTGGATACACAAGCTTAAAATGGATATTAATAATGCCACCCGAATCGTACCTCCCGAGGCACACCTCCAAGAGATCGATAGCCGGCTCCCCCATATGTGGGAGGCAAAGCAATCGCTCCGAAAGAGGTGGAAGACACAGAAACACAACAGAAACCTCAGGAAACGCATAGCACTCCTCAACACAGAGATAGAGATGTATGCAACACAGCTAAGCCGGCAACACTGGGATGAAACTTGCGATGCGATGGACAGGCAGCTAAGTCTTAATAAAACTTGGCAGTTTCTATGGTTCCTGCTCGACCCAGAAGACAGCGAAACCGCCCAACGACAAACCATCAACAAACTAATACATGCTTACAAGGCCACCGACTAGGAGTTTCTTAGGGAGGTAGAGCTCAAATATATCTCTCAGGCTCCTACTCAGCAGCAGCCAGATTATACGGGCCAGATCAACACTACTCTAGACGAAGAATTCACCGAAGCGGATATCCGTGCCGCCCGACAAAAACTTAACACCACATCTGCACCAGGTCCGGATAATATCACGAATAAGATGATACGCAATTTGGACGATGAGTCGATCACGCATATCACAGACTATATTAATAACTGCTGGAACACCGGAATCTTGCCCCCGCATTGGAAAACGGCCAAGGTGATTCTGATTCCGAAACCAGGCAAACCACTGAATACTGACAATCTTAGGCCCATCTCCTTAACATCTTGCATAGGCAAATTGATGGAACACGCTTTCCTTTCTAGAGTGACAAATTACCTCGAAGACAATGATTTTTTCCCACACACCATGATTGGCTTCCGCAGGCATCTTTCAACGCAGGATGCCATGTTGCAGCTTAAGCATCACATCATAGACAGTACAGACGCTCCACTAAGGGCATACTTGGTCTTGATCTGAAGAAGGCTTTTGACTCTGTCACGCATAGCACCATTCTAAATCAGGTCAATACCCTATACTTGGGGCTTCGCACGTACAACTATATTAGGGCATTTTTTACGGGCAGAACGGCCACGATCACTGTGGGAGCACTCAGGTGGTCCGAAATAACCATAGGAAGTGCGGGCACCCCGCAGGGTTCCGTGATATCTCCCATGTTGTTTAACCTCACCCTCATTGGTCTTCCTTCAAAACTTCAAACCATCCAAGGACTTCATCACACCATTTACGCCGACGACATCACCCTCTGGGTGTGCGACGGCAGTGACCGTTCCATTGAACAGAGATTACAGGAGGGGATTGACACAGCCGAACGGTATTTACAAGGAACTGGACTATCCTGCTCAGCGGAGAAATCTGAGCTACTGCTATATCGCCCTACACTTAGAGGTCGGCCACCCAAACAACATCCCCAAGCGCAGGCACACGCTGATATAAAACTCACTACAAGCGATGGTCATGCCATACCAACCGTGGAAAAATCAGAGTGCTAGGTTTGATCATAGAAAGTAAGGGTACCGACGGAGAGACAGTTCGCAACATTGAAGCCAGAGTGTCTAACACGATGCGCCTCATTAGGCGCATTACCAATAAACACAAAGGCATGAAAGAGGCCAGCATCATCCATTTGATCCAAGCGTTTGTTATATTTCACATCACCTATACGGCGGCGTACCATCGATGGTTCGCCGCGGATAAGTCAAAACTCAACAGCCCAATTAGAAAAATTTACAAACAAGCGCTAGGTTTGCCTCAAAACACCAGCACCGAACTACTCCTTCAACTTGGTTTACACAATACCCTTGAGGAACTTATTGAGGCGCAACAAATCTCCCAATTCGAGCGTTTAGCGAAGACTAAGCCAGGCCGCCAGATTCTATGTAATCTCGGTATTACTTACCACACTCAACACGGAGACAAACACGATATACCACGCACTACCGTGCTAAGCTAACAGTACCACCCATATCAAGAAACATGCACCCTGAACACAACAAGGGCAGACGTGTCAGTAGAGCCAGGACCATGTCAAAGATGTTTGGGCGCAACCAAGAGGCAGTCTTTGTCGACGCAGCACGCTACCAGGAACGTCACCACTTCGTGGCTGCTGTCGTAGACCACACACAACAATGCAAAAGCAGCGCGTCAATCATCACACGAACGTAGAAACGGCAGAAGAAGTGGCTATCGCGATGGCCATAGCCCACACTAACGCCTCATGCGTAATCAGCGACTCGCAAACAGCCGTTCGAAACTACGCCAGCGGCAAAATTCCCCCCGAGGCATTGCGGGTTCTTAATACAGGCAAAATTCACGAGGCGGACAAATACGTACACATCTTGTGGTTCCCTGCCCACACACCACAAGGTAACGCGGAGGCCAATCCAAATGAAGTGGCGCACAACGTGGCTCGAGGTCTTACGTTCCGAGTCACGTAAGACGAAGCGGCCACCCAAACGGACCTTTCTGCGCCGGTGTGGGAATGGGACAATCGGCTCACTAAATTTAATGACATAATTCAACCCTATAGACTGCAAAGGCGGGAGTACCCTCCGCCTCACTCCAAGCTAAATCTGGCCCAGTCCGTTCAGTGGCGACAGCTACAAACACGCACATACACGAACCCTGTCATCATGCATCACATATATCCTGACGTCTATAGTTCTAATCTATGCCAGTACTGTACCACCAGAGCCACTCTCGACCATATCCTATGGGAATGTCCAGCATTAGTCAGAAATTCTGGGGTCGCGGCCTCCAATGAAGACCTTCGGGCGCGTTGGCGGACTGCGCTGCTCAGTTCGGGCCTGGACAAACAACTTTGGGCGATCCAGCAGGCCAAGGAAGCTGCCGGGAGACACGGTCTCTCCGTTGGCCCCTAGGTGGGAGCCCATCCCAGCAATCTGCCGGAAATTATTAAAGTCTATCTCTCTCACTGTGAGTGAGTTCCACTTTTTTGTCGGCTTATGTTAGGGTGTATTGATCAATTAAGCTGATGCCAGCATGTTGTTTTTGACAGATTATTTATAGGCATGATTAACATTTTTGTTAGGCGCTTGCCTAAACAAAATTTTTTGTGTAAAATATTATATGAATACTCAGATTGTTTGCGTTAGAATATGACATAAATAATAGAATGTGCCACTGATGACATATTTTTGTAATTTGGTCATATACTGACAACACAACGCCTCGTGCAATCTCAAAGATATCACAAATATTTCAATATATGTATTCATTCCACGATAATATTCGGAGGAAATCTGCTCCGGACCCGTAGTGAGGCGAGTGGAAAGTGAAAGCAAGGTCACGTGCATGCTCTGTAATCAGCTACCATATTTTGATATTGGTACAAGAACACCCAAATACAAGTACATGTATCTGACATGCTCTTTTTACTACCAGAAATTGATGTGGACAAGTAAACTGTAATTAGTTGAAGGATAAAAATAGAAAATGTAAAATCACTTTAAAGTTAGCGCTGCAAACTACCTGAGTAGAATGTCTTACGAAATGGTGCCGCACTGATAGAAGACATGAAATGCTCTCTCTTTTGCGACCATTTTTAATTTTACTGCATGACCTTCTCTGTTTTTCTTGCGGTGTCAGTGTGGCTGAGGCAATTTGTGCCTTATATTAGACTTTGGCCTGTGGTATTACGAAAGGGAGCTTGGTGAGCTTAGGGTTAGGCATGCGCACAAAGCTAATAAGATTTCCGTCTCAGAAGCGGCACCCAGAGCCACTGGCTTCATTTTTTTTCCATTCTCTAGCTTGGATCTTTTACTTTGGCTGTTACGAAGGATGAAAAATGAGTACCATGGTAACACTGAAATGTGGCTGCAAACTACCTGAGTAGAATGTCTTACGAAATGGTGCCGCACTGATAGAAGACATGAAATGCTCTCTCTTTTGCGACCATTTTTAATTTTACTGCATGACCTTCTCTGTTTTTCTTGCGGTGTCAGTGTGGCTGAGGCAATTTGTGCCTTATATTAGACTTTGGCCTGTGGTATTACGAAAGGGAGCTTGGTGAGCTTAGGGTTAGGCATGCGCACAAAGCTAATAAGATTTCCGTCTCAGAAGCGGCACCCAGAGCCACTGGCTTCATTTTTTTTCCATTCTCTAGCTTGGATCTTTTACTTTGGCTGTTACGAAGGATGAAAAATGAGTACCATGGTAACACTGAAATGTGGCCCCGAACTTTACAATTCAAAGAACACCAAAGAGAAAACGTTTTCCAGCTTTATAGGGCGTGTTTTTTATTGGGCATGCTGAGCATCTAGCGTGTGAACGTCAATCCCACTGCTTTCTTGGTCTGATGCGCTAGCCAAAATGGCGTCCAAATAGCAAAGTGAAAACTCAAGAACACCACAGAAACAAAAGAAATCTTGCGGCTTGGTGCACAAAAAAAAGATCAAACCCCTTAAAAGAAAGCCTGTAACCCGGTAAACATTTGCAAAGCAAGTGCTTTCGCACGCCTTCCACGCACTTTGGACGCCAAGTCACCACACAGGTCAAGAAACACGAGTAAGTAAAAAAATCATGCCGATCAACACTTTGCTTCTCTTCGAAGCACAGACGTCGAGCGTAATGAAGGTATGTAAAAGGATAGCAAAGCCAGGCAAAGGCGTCGGTCGAGCCCCACAACTAATACGTAAAAAGCAAGAACCTCTAGATTTATGGCACAACTACAAACATTTACTGATTAGAAAGAGCAATTTGACATAAACGTCTAATTGATGAATAAGTTTCGTAAAGAATATACTTCCTCCTAGGAAGCGGAAGGCACTCTACCCTCTTCAACATGAAATATATTCGTCCCGAGTGGCACGTCCAGCTCGCAATCACCGCTATTCCGTTGGTCCATTGACCACGATCGGTATGACGAAAACTTTGAACGGATAAGCCCCATTTAAAGACAGTTGTCAGGAAAACTGCCGAAAAAGGGCAATGTATCGTATCACTACGAAAATGTGCAGGCCTTAGCTTCTTCATCCCTCAGACGTGACAACTGTTTTCCCTCTATATTAACCGTCTTGCTCAAACTGCCTTGTAAGTATTCTCTTTCAATAAACAGTTTCTGTATTGCTTCCCTAAAGCTGGCGTGCGTCACATAATTAGGCACAACATGGAACACGTACCAGCTGAAATACCATTGCGAAGACTATCACTATCGCCGTGTACTTTTAGTAGAGCCGATACACATACAAGCGATGTGCGCTCCAATAAATGCACTAATGCTGAACGCGCAACCATTTTCGTTAGAGGAGCTGAATGGTGTGCGTTTTATTGACCTGGTGCGCTGTGAATAGCTTCAGTTTCGATATTACTTTGTTCGGAGGAAAGCCCTAAAATTTGAAAGCAGTAGGCACCATTACCACAATGCCAAGTGTTTGTTCAAATGCGCATGCCTGACGTACGAACGTCGCTTCGAACCAATTCATACCGAAACATTTCTTCGCGAGGTTCATGAATCAAATGTTTTTCTTTTGGAGAAGTTGAATACCCGAAATGATTGATTTTTAAGTGTGAATACACTTTATAAGCGACCCCAAACCATCCACCGCCGTCGGCGGCGTCCGCACTCTTCTCTCTATCTTTAAAAGAAAGAGGACTTGGCGGGCCGCAGCGCGACGCTCTACCGAATAAGGCACGGACGCGACGCTGATATCGGTGTCAGTAACGCGCCTTATACCCCCTCCCCCTTCGCTCGCTCCTCCGCTCTCCTCGCTCGCTGCAGCTGCGCGCGCACCCCTCTCTCTCGCGCGCCCACCTTCTCTCTCAGTCTCTCGTCGAGAGCGAATCGTGAGGGGGAGTAAAGTTAAAATCCGTTGGCATTCACCGGTTAGTTAACGTAAACTCCCCCGTGTGATCAAATTGCGATTCCCAGGAACCATTACACCATAAAGGCACCATAGTGTGAATAATAAATATAATAGTGCGAGTTAATATATACCCCTCATAGCATCACCCCGTGTATTCGCACTTAACCGTCACCCCCGGAAAGTCTTCTCAGGCCTGCGCCCAGCAATCTGACGTCAGTTCCGCCCGGCCGACTCTCGGGGAAGCCGCAGCGGCAGCGATCGCAGCGCGTGCGGCGCGGGTCAGTTCGGCGGCGTGGTGTTGACGGTGTTTCACGTTTGTTGCTTTCTGTTGCTGTTTTTCGGCAATTTCGTTTCCGTGCGTGATGCTGGAGTGATGCGACAATGCCGAATAAGTGTTGTGTACCCGGATGCACCGGCAACTACAAAACAGGAAAGAAGATACAAGTGTTTTCTTTCCCTAAAGGCGCCGACGCTCTCAAACAATGGCTACACGCAATTCCTAGGAAGGACTTCGTGCCGACTTCGTGCACTAAGGTAAGAATTTGAGATGCTCCTGTTCTTAGCTTGTCGTTGCTTGTTCGGGTAGAAATCACCTATGATGGGAAATACTTGAGCGTGTGGCCGCCGGGCCTCGCGAAGCGCTGACGCCAGCAGTTGATGAGAATCGCCCAGAAAGGCACGTTCGCAGCAAGGATGGTCAGCTGCGCTTTGTTCACTAACAGTCCCATGGTGTCGTCCATTCTTGCAAGCTCTCGGTGGAAGCGCTTCGTGGAGTGCGGTGACATCACGCTCCCGTGTTTCCTTTCATGTTGCTTGTACCGCTTAGCGCAGCGCTTTTATTTAGATGCTTGCAAAACGTAGGTAGACTTTGTTTTAGCTACACGGACTGTAAACACGGTCATGCAAACGGGAGCGCATTTTTTTCTTTTGAGAAGTGGCGTCTCAGACGTTCTTGAAACGTTTGTGCAGGTGTGCGCGGATGATTTCGACGCTTCATGCATCGAGAAGTTGACATCGTACATGGATCCAAGGACAGGGAGAGTTATTGAAGTTGCACTCCCAGTACCACGGTTGCGTCCTGGATCTGTCCCAACGGTATTTCCCGGCTGTCGGTCCTACCTATCAGTACGAGACCAGAGCACGAGAGAAACCCCTGACGCCAAGAGGAGCCGACAACAAGCCTCCCAAATCGCCCGTGCGGTAGAAGAGTCGCTGGCGTCATATGAAGCGGAGCAAGAACGAGACTGGTTTTCGTCCCTTGAAGAACTAAGGGCTCGCCTGCAAGGGGTGTCAGTGTCTCCGAAGTGGACTGTGATTCATAAAGAAGAGTGCTCCATGTTTTTGAACATTATCGACTATCGTGAACCTTGTTTGAATGCGTAATTGACCGTGTTTGCAAACCTTGAAGTCTTTGCCTGCTATCAAGGTTCACCAATCAAGAACCTTGGTAGCGCTGTTGTACCAGACTCAGTTCAAAAAGTAAGTTCCTTGTTGGAAATTTTGAACAACCTGTCGATGCTGTCTGAGGAGCGCTGCACTTATCGCCACCTGGCTCAAGCAATACATTCCCTTCTGGACAAATTGGAAGCCAGCATTGATGAAGGCAAGAAAGAGATGGTGAACTTTATCAAGGAGCAGCTACTACTCCTTTCTGCAGAGCGCATTCAGTATAGCGCACAGGTGATGGTCTTTGCATGCATCTTGCGTGCAATATCACCACATGCCTACAAGTTCCTGAGAAGCACAGGTACACTAACTTTGCCCCACCCAAGCACTATTAGAAATGTGTGCTCGTCTATTCAAATGTGCCCACAAGTTGATTCTTCTGACGACACTTTCCCTCAGTATGTGTCTCAGAGATTCAAACATCTGCAGCCACATGAACACACTGTGACGCTTAAGCTTGACGAGATTCATATCAAATCTTGTTTAGATTACAAAGGTGGGAACATATGTGGTGCAGCAGTTAATTCCAACGAAGCGGCCAAATCGGTGCACGTGTTTATGATACAAAGTTTGCTGAGCGCATTCAAGGAGGTGGCGCCCATTCTTCCGGTAAAAACCTTACAGGGTGAAGATCTTCATTGCATGCTAAAGAAGGTGATCTTGGGCTTAGAAGAAATTGGATACAGGGTCATAGTCGTTGTCTGTGACAATAACTCGCTGAACAGGAAGGCAATGAAGATGTTTCTGGCAGAACCAAAGCTAAGCCCTGTTTACCCACATCCGGCAGACCCAGATCGGCCGTTATTTTACGTGGTGGATGCTGTACATCTATTTAAAGGCATAAGAAATAACTGGCTTAACCAGAAAAATGCTGGAACTTGCTTTTTCTACCCACGCTTTGAGCTTTCGAACAATGAAGTTCATCCCGAATGCAAGATGACTGCTTCATTTAAGCATTTGAGAGATTTGCATAAAGAGGAGTCACCCCTGCTTCTGAAGTCTGGGTATGGCTTGACGTCAAAAGCTCTAAATCCAAGCAGCTTTGAACGACAGGACGTCAAACTCGTACTGCAGGTTTTTAATGCGCACGTAGCCGAAGCCCTGGCCGCTCGCAAGGGTCATATTGATTTTCAACATGCTACAGCAACCGTGGAGTTCATCAAAATAATTCTTCGTTGGTGGAGCATTGTCAATGTAAAGACACCTAGTAAGGGCTTCCATCACCGTAATGTTTACGAAGAGCCCATGTCAAACCACACAGATGACCCAAAGGCAAGCTTTCTAAGCGCTTTTATCACATGGCTCGATGTGTGGGAATTTTATAGGCACGACACCGGAGTACTTACCCAGGAGACATTGAGTGCCTTGAGGTTCTCTGCTCAATCCCTTTTGGCATTGGTGAAGTACTGCGTTAGTGAGCTTCACATTAAGTACATTCTGCTAGGGAAAGTCCAGACGGATCCCCTCGAGAGTCGCTTTGGACAGTAGAGGCAGATGGCTGGTGGGCCGTATCACATATCTGTTCGTCAGCTTTGCGAAACCGAGGGAAGGATTCGCCTTCAAAATGCCCTTCCAAGGATGAGCAACGATGATCTCAGAGGCATCGAAGAGACGGACAGTGTCAGGGATGCGGGCACTTCTTTTAGTGTTCATGCTAGCGATGCTGACCTTGATGAGCTCAGAGCACAAATACCGGTGATTGGTTATGTTGGTGGGTATTTTGCACACATTGCAATGAAAGTTCTCAAGTGTGAAAGCTCCCAGAGGCAAATGGTCGTTACCGGAAATACGGCCGAACAGTAGAGGACACCCATTCTTTAATCGCACAACTGGATCGGGGTGGCCTCAAATTTCCTTCTGCTCTTGTAATCGCAGTAGTTATGTATACGGAGGTTGTAGTTATAAAGCTCATGACGGAAAGTACCTCTACCCAGTTTCTCAATGTGCCGAACCAAAAGAATGTCGTTCGGCAACTTGCACTGGACTCTCTGCCAAGGCTTGAGAACATAGATGCGTGTGAAAACGGGCACACCTACAAGCTCCTCATCACATTGCTTGCAAACTGGGCAGCAAATATAATGCTCAACAACTTGGGCAAGCAAAGGAACTATCTTTTACGCATTGAAAAATATCAGAAGGCGAAAAATAGAAAGGCCCGAATTTTTCTTGGAAAGTAATTTTCCAAGCGTCGCGTCTTTCTCTTCACATTTATTCTTGTGAAACTGCACTGAGTGTATTTGATTGCATAGTCATGACTTGATTTCCTTGGTATACTTCTGCCTTATCTAAAATGAGCCCTGTTTCCAGTCTTTACAAGTTGTTAGTTTTTAAAAGTGCTGTACTCTTTTTCTTTTTTTTTAACTCGAACTGCCTCGGTGCCTACTGTAGCAGTTGTACAGTCCGTTTTGGTGCCTGAGCTGTGTACACTTTCCTTGTGCACTCAGTGTACAGACATGTTTCACAGTGTACAGACATGTACAATGTGATTTGTTTTTTCTTGAATTTTTGTTTGACTTTTTTTCCCTAGGACATGCACCTACCTGTGGCAGTACACTTACTTTTCTTTCTGTCATTTATCATGCTGTGGACCACAATTTAGTCACCAGTGTTCTTATGTATTGTATTTTTTGGCAAGTGTTAGAACCTGATACCTTGTGTTGCTACTGCTACTATGATAAACGAATGGTATGTTTTCCTCTAACCTACAATTTAAATGAAAGTGTGCTGTTTCTGTTACAAAGCTCGGGGATGTTCTTGCTGTTACAATCTGTTTTTTTTTCTGAGTTTTATGAGGCAAAATATTGTGTTTTGTACTTTTGGCATATTTTCAGCATTAAGGGCAACATCTTGTGTTGCCTGTCGTCTGCCTGGACCGAGAACAATGCGCACTGTGATATTTGTACAGACGGCGTCTGGCTGTGATAAATTAATATGCATTATTCCATTCACGATATTCATTACTTCTTGATACCTTGATAAGTTCCCCCGCCACGGTGGATCAGTGGCTAAGGCGTTGCGCTGCTGAGCACTAGGGCGCGATTTCGATACCCGGCTGCGGCGGCCGCATTTCTAATGGAGGCGAAAAGCAAAAACGCCCGTGTGTACGAGATTTCGGCACACAATAAAGATTTCCAGGTAGTCAAACTTAATCCTGAGCCCTCCCCTACGGCGCGCTTCAGCGTTTGCGTTGCGTCGGCGCGTTAAACCATACAATCAATCGATACCTTGATAAATCGTGCGGACATGGTGTCAAGGAACCTCGCCTGAGTCAGTAGGCGTTAAGGGCGCGCGCGGCAAGCGCTCGCGGCTAGCGCAGCCACCCAGCGAAGGGCGGCCGGCGCGATGTGACGTCGTCGACGTCACGTCACGTGACGCGCACGCCTGAGAAGCTTCCGGGGGTGACGACTTAACCATGTTCACCCTCGGGGAAATGCTTGGAAGTTTTTTGTGTATTTTCGTCAGATTTTTCTGAAAAACTGGGAATTTTGAACGATGCATGGACTGTGTAGGTAAAGAAAACTAAGCCATCTGCTGCTAAAGCGAAACGTGTGTAGATGCGGAGCAGCGGGTGCTAATGCTAACACTAGTGGCGGCGTTTAAGCCGGCGCTCATTGCGGCGTTGCGCAAGAAAGACCTCTGGAGGGGAGCAAAGCAGGTAGTGATGGACCGGCGTTTTCTACTGGAACCGGCGAACCACAGCTATTGGCCAATGAGAGACAGAAGACTCCGATTTGAAACAGATACCAGCACTACCTTGGAAGTAAAAATCAAATGGCTATATATTTAGGCTGACTGGTTGTCGATATTACTGTAAAATTTTCCAATGAATGCGAAAAAAAAACGAACTCACGGGCACTCGGCCTCTTCAATTAAGAACCTCGCTAGCAGACGCGGCCTGCGCCGTCGTTGCCAGGTGATATAGGAAGGAGCATAGGAGAGAAAAGAGAAGGAGAAGGAACGCGCAGTCGCAATAACGGCAGTCACACCGCACACCGTATTGAACTTGACCATAAGATTCTTCGCATGTAATCTGAAAATAAACGTGCTGATATGCATGCTAAAGAGAATAGCACACCGGTATAACTCAGCAGTCACACGACGAAAGTGAAATATCATTCCTGGTGCTTGATCACTAACACTATATAATACAAGAAAAAATCTTGCGATTAAGCATGCTAAAGACAAGAACACGCCGGTAAAACTTGAAAATGACGTTCTGACAGCTAAACTCCATTCCTGGTGCTCAATCACTAAAATATCGAGTATAGGAAAAAGCGTCCAGATTAGGATGCTAAAAAAAAAGAGCACACCAATAAAACTTATCAGCGACTTGATAAAAGTGCAATAGTGCTCCTTGTGCGTAGTCACAAAGATTCATAATATTTTTCGCCCCCCCCCCCTTCAAGTAGATATATAGCGTTCTTTTATGTTTCTCGTTATTTTAAGCTGATCGTTACTTTTCTGCTGAAGAGTTGAAATTGATTGCTGTACAAATGAACTGGCTTTGCGAGGCTGCGTCAAACGACTTGCCGTAAAAACAGTCATCGAACGCTCACACAGTTGTGATCAATAACGAAAAGCCAAACCACACGCTCAGTGCCAATAGGCTTTGTCCCAACGCAACGTGATCTTGCCAAGAAGCTATCTTTACGAGTTGGCAGCGCATAAAAAGCAAATCCGTCTCTCTCTAGTCGTTTATCACGGTTGCTCGCAAGTTGTTTTTTTTCTTTCCTCTTAATGGCCATTTCAAGATAATTTTTTATCGTCACTTTAAGGGATATGAGGGAGGACCGGTTTTAGGGAATGGTGGAGATCGATGTTGGCATCGATTTCCCCTCACCATTTTTGCTGACACCCTCAGGAAGGTTCTCAGATGCACCAAGTAGAAATCTAAAGCTGTGCCTTTTCCTGGCATTACTTTTTTCTTCTGTTGTCGAATGCCCAAATAATCTCTCATGGTATGATGTACTTCAGGTTGTGGGGTGGAAGCCCTCACCTTGGAGCTCTAGATAGTTCTGGTGGTAGAATTAGATGGACGTCACTGCAAGTTTTGCTTTAGTTACTGTGAAACAGATTTGGCGCACATCGGCTTACATATCGTAGTGTCAACTTGTCAGCAGATTGGGATCTCACATTGCTCTTCCAAAATGTTTTATATGCGATCTCATACCATTGTTACCACCCACTATCACCTAACAAGCTTCATATGAGCAAAGTAAATTATTTTCGTCTGCTTACACCTGCGCGAACCTTGTACCTACGTAAATATCCGTTATTGTTCAAAAAACGTGTGGTGTTCAGAGATGCCTAACGAAAACTAATTAGACTAAGCGAATCGAAGTTTGTCTATCAGGCTCTATAACTTTTCTTGCTTTGTGTGTTCATGTGGAGTGTAAACTGACACCCATAGTAACGTGCAAAGTGCAGTCGCGCTTCACAAACCACTCGAAAAATTACCCGAAGGTGTTAGTAGAAAACTAATTTGCGAAATTCTGGCTGCCGACCTACTTTGCAGCCGAAGAATACACTAGGCACAGTGAGGAAAAACAAACCTGCGAGCAAAAAAATAGGACAACTCAAGGTAGAAAGCTATGGTCTATACACGCTAGGCCGTACCAGCACATTTAACTTGTCACTTTGCTGTGAAACACATTTGTCATAACCAGGCCGCAGTGGTAGCTGAGTGGTTAGAGCATCGAACGCGTTATACATTTGTCATAATAATTTTCCATCGCATGCCTGTGTATCCTTAGAGCATACGAGGTTAGTTTTAAAGTGTTGTGGAAGCTATACCAACGGGTGTCAAAGCTTCAAACCATTCTCTAAATTGGCGGTAGTAAAATGTGACGAGCGTCATCGAGTGAGTCGAACGCACAAGGTTGTGCTAAACTAAGCACAAACCACAATAAACTACTTGTTTTTATTCCCTCTATGTGCTTATTTACTTCAAAACAACGGTGGTGTATGGCGAAAAACACATGCTGATTGTGCATCATCCATGTCAGAAAAAAAGGATTCCGTTAATTGCTGAGCAGTGTTCCGCTGTTTCTTTTATTTTACGGACGAGTGCCAGCGTATGATCGATACAGAGTAACATAAACAAGAGAAGCAAGGTGACAAATACTCTCTGTCGTGGCTGCTAATTTATCTAAAAGCATTCGCGGTGCTGTTCGGGTCTTTTAAAATACTATCGCGGAAACACTGCCGGGACTGTTGCGAGTCAATAACTTGCTCAGTTTGAAAAAAACAACGTGTTTTAGGGGACCACTTACTGTTAGCGCCATTCAAATAACCCGCATCTGAAGGATTCGTGACCTAAACGCTGCCCGACACCGCTTTCAAAGCGCTAAGCCAGCATCTGCCACTCGCTGAAAATTTGCGCCGTTATCGGAAACGCATGCAAGAATATTTTTTATTTTTTATTTTTATTTTTATTTATTGAATACTGCAGACCAAGAACTGGTCCAAGCAGGACAGGTACAAGAGGCAGGATATAAACAAAAACACATGTGGAAACTAAGAATATATCACGAGAAATAGAATCGATACACAGACTAATAGAACACATAAAAGATAACATGGCCAAAATGTTACAGTTTATGGATACATACCATAAAATTAACAGTGTGTAGATTAGCTCTAAGCAACAGAAAATTGGCTAAGATCAATTGGACAGCTACACTCTGATACAGTGCGCGGAAAAAAGGAAAATCGGAACGAATTGGTTTTAGCAAAATACGGGGTTAAAGATTGGGCGGGATGATGACGTGTATGCCTAGTGGGACAGAGGAGATACATATGCACGTGGGTCAAGGGCTAACTTATAATTAACAAGACGATACAGAAGGTTAAGGCGGTTCCTCTTTTGCCGTAATTCAAGTGTTTCAATGTTGTTAGCAGTCATAAGTTCAGTCGGTGAGTCCGTAATTTTAAACTTTGAATAAACAAACCTAACAGCCTTTCTTTGCACTGCTTCTAGTTTCTTGATGCTAGATTTAGTAGATGGGTCACATAGAACACAAGAATATTCTAGTTTTGGTCTTATGTACGTAAAGTAGCTAAGTAGTTTCCTGTTTTACCTGTTTACTTATATTTTCTGTTATACTTGTTGAGCTGAAAGCTGTGGCTCGCATGTTTTCTGCGGAAGACCTTGATACTCGGATACGGCTCTCTCTTTCTCTCTCTCTCTCTATATATATATATATATATATATATATATATATATATATATATATATATATATATATATATATATATATATATATAGTTTAGGAAACATGAAGGCAATATTGCTGTGAGTGCACAAACACTTGCGCCTCAAGCTCGTGCGTGTAATTCTGCTGGCGCCATGCGGTGAGCCTCAGATAATTCCCCTGTAGGCTGTGCCACCGAAATGCGACGCTACCTGCAGCCATCACTTGTCTTATTCACGCCCAGTGGCGTAGCCCGGGAGTGGTACTGTGGGCATGTGCGTCCGTCTTCTAAACGATTCTGTCATGGCTTACAGAGCATTAAATCACACTAGACCACAACTAATGCCGCTTCGTCACTTCAAATCATGCAAATGCTCCCCCACCCCCTCCGGAAAAAAATTCTGCCTGCGCTCCTGCATCGGACCAATTATCATTCTCCCCAAGGAGTCATGCACAAGGCGCCAGACAACTCCAATGAATTTAAGGCGCAGAGAGAGAAGGTCAGAGAGAGAAGGCGCTGAGAGAGAAGCGTGGCAATACCACTGTATTCAACTCAGCTGAGAACCCTACATTAAGTGTCGAGTAAGGCAGGCTTTTCATTAACCAATTGCAAGAGACTAGTGACCCAGGATTCCACATTGCTGAAACATCAACGCTGACAGGAAGCTCTGCAATGGTAATACTGCACTAAATGACAGGGGTACATAAAAGATAGATAATTAAATATAAGCCCATCAGCTTACTTTTAATAATTCAGAGATTATTTGCAAAGATGATTTCAAACAGAGTATCTGAAACACTCATTTTTAATTTACGGAGCGGCAGAGTTTCAGTTAGGGTAACTTGCAATGCATCACAGTGCTGTCATGAAACAGGTGATTGAGAAATGTGCTGAATACAGCAAACCTCTTCATATACCTTTTTAAAGTATGGTAATGCATCTGACTAAGTAGCAAACACTTTCGTGTTTGGATAAAGCGCAGTGAATTTTGATCAATTTAACACTATACCATCATCTTCAGCTTGGATATGTAGTGTGAGCACATATTACGTTTATTGTGAGTTGACAATTATTTGATATCATTCTGCTGCATTTTTTGCTCAGACTGATAGGATCAACAGATAAGCTTAGTTTGGAGTCGCGTCTATTGTTCACAACATGCGGCTGTGCATTGTGTGTTTAAGTGTAAATAAGTAGACGATATTCCTTGCATTTAATCCACTTTACATCATAACCAGTAATTTAACTCTTCTCATCGTGCCTAGCAGCAAAATGGGTAAACCACTAGCAGCCGCTGCTGCAGATGCAGTGTCAGAAACGTGTCGTCCTTTTTATTGCCCAACAAGTATTCTAAAACAATTGCTTAGCCGAATACAAAGGGCGTTTTATTCAAGGGTAATACACAGCAGTAGGTTGAATATGGCTATGGTAACTCAACATTTTTCGTAATAGAAATAATAAAACAAGCAAGGTGGCCCGCTTCCAAAACTGCGTGGTAGAGCCATATTTTCTTTCAACGTGGGTTCTCAGTTTTGAACACACTGTCATGGTGAACGTTGATCAAGTGACGATACATTGCACTCATATATGGTGCTGACATACGCAAACAAAAATTCATTCTTCTCCACACACCATTTGCACTCCTAAACCAGAGTAACGTGATGAAGCGTGATACGGATTTCTCGCATTCATTGAAAAATATTTTCTGTTTGCATTACATGGCAAGCTCTCAGAAAACGAAACATATTTGTCGCAAATCCTAATTAGTTCATGTATAGTAATCAGGCTTACTGAGTAAGGCATCAAATGAATGCTCATAAGAAGCAAGTGGGGTTACAAAACTTTATGCGTGATTACCAGCTCTTAGGTTTTTAAATAGACAATACAAACGAAGGTTCCGTCAGGAATTTTACTTTTTCATCATTGGTTATGGAGAATTCTCTGACGTCTGATATAATGCTGCATCGGTTTACCAGTCACGGCTCTACCCTTCCTTTATTTTTGGAACTTGAAAGTTTTTCTCTTACCATATAAACACACTTAATAAGAGAATTAGGTGGCTGTGGCAGATTATAGGAAATTGCCTCGCGAAGTCATTAGCGCCTGCTTTTAATTATTTCCTCTGGTAAATATAACTCTTCCTGCTCTTATAATTAATAAAAAGAGCGTGAATCGATCGTGGCACCTTAATTGCCGTGCGGCAATAATGATGCTGGGGCCCTAGCAGATAATCTGATACCCGCCACATCGCCGCAAGCGATGATCTTTGCTCACTTGACAATTTCTGTTCAATTTTTCTAGTTGCTAGCACTTTATCGTCGGACCAGTACAGAGGAGTCCACTCTTAAAGGGAACACCGCGGCGCGTGTCGTTGGCTCGGCGCCATCACCGATCGGCTGTGAGAACGTTTCGTGCAGGAGCAGTGAACGCTGTGGGTGGCGCCCATTTTTTGATCAAAAAGCATGGTTTTCTGTTGAAAAGCATGGTTTTGAAAAAGCATAACTTTCTTATACTCAAACTTATCCTCAAACTACTGAACTGATTTACGGCGTCGGTGGTAAGATACAGGTGCTAGCTGCTACTTTATCCGCGGAGGACGGAGTGCCAGACACCAATCACGCCATGCCGGAACGGTAGCCGCATACATTGGGAACTCCACTTTAAAAGCAGATGATATGAAAGAAAGAGATGAGAGAGAAAAATGGCAGGTGTAACCTTGAGAGACAAGAAGAGAGTGGAGTTGATTAGGGAACAAACGGTGGTTAAGGATATCATAGTTTAAATAAAGAAGAGGAAATGGACATGGGCCGGGCATGTAGCGCGTAGACAGGATAACCGCTGGTCATTAAGAGTAATTAACTGGATTCCAGAGAAGGAAAGCGGGTTAGGGGGAGACAGGAGGTTAGGTGGGCAGATGAAATTAAGACGTTTGCGGGTATAAATTGCCAGCAGCAAGCACAGGACCGGGTTAACTGGCGGAACATGGGAGAGGCCTTTGTCCTGCAGTAGACGTAGCCAGACTGATGATGATGATGATAATGACGCCTCAATTCGAGTGGTCTTTTTTGAAGGCTTCTTCCTTCTCCCTACGGCTATGGCGAGCAGTTCCTGATAACATGATTTAGAATTCTTTGATATTCTCATTTCAGATCCTATATAGCAATATTGAAGCACTAGTTTTCTAGAGAAGCATAACTCAAAAACATTTTAAGCAGCAGCTTTTTCTTTAGCAACATTTATGAGCAGTGACAGCAGCAATGTCCGTACGGTTGAGACGCATGTACACTAAAATATGTAAAGTAGCACTGCCGAAGAAGCACAACTACTGGTATATTACACAATACAGACATCTGACGCCACGCTAACGTGACGCCTGAATCGATGCTCATGAACTGAAAAATGAAAGATGTGAGCCAAGGCACCCAGTGGAACCAGCAGTCCAGTTGGTTCATTTTAAGCAGACTCTAGTTCTCTAAGCTGTCAACTGACTTCTGGTAACAAAGAATATGTCTGAGCGGGCTGAATTTGCCGAAAAATTCTTGACTGTCTCAGCACTCCTCGCAAACCTCTCTCCCTCTAAAATGCAAGGTAGGTGCCACGATTGTTTTCGATACGATTATATGAAGTGTATGATGTGAGAAACTGGAAGTAAGACGAGCACCCGCAATTATGGAGAATATTCTATGAGTCATGACGTGTTTCGCAGATGATGAGATTATCTCCTAGTCATTATGGAGCTCATCGCTCTCAGTACAGAGCAGCCAATTTTACGTTTCTTTCGCTTTGTTTATTTCAGAAGACCGCATGAGAAAGTAGGTCGTAGTTACCACTATTTTGTGCTGCACTTCTCACGCTCACAAACACGTCAAAATATTCACAGTAGTTTCGAAAAAAAGATAAAAACGTTTGTGTGGCATACGTAACCCGCAAAGAGTTCGTGTGAGTAAACAGACGTCCATGTTAAGACCTAGCACAACTCTTCATTTTGCATGGAATTATCATTTGTTTTTATTTTTGTGTTCTTTATTGCTCGCTGACGTCAACTTCAATCGCCACGTTTTCGTGTATCCACATAGCATCGAACAGCATGGTCAATGACTCCGACCGAAAGTTAAAGTAGACATAGAAATATTGTACCCCAGCCGATTTTCCTATCTAGCTGCCTTCAAATGTGAGTATACGTAGAAAAGTGAAGAATTCGGTGGGCTCCGCGAGGGATTTCGGAAATACAGGAACAAATGCTATTCAAGATGTTGGAAGAATATTTTGTCAGGAAACGTTCGGAAACACTCTAAATACGTGCATAGAAATCCTACTGAAACTATGCAGATTTATTCTCGTTAAGTTGGCCTGCGAAGCTCTGTTGAGATGCAAATGCAAAGCTTTCGTCTTCAGTCTACTTATCACAAAGCGATAGCCACCTGTATGGCGACAGCATTGCAGCTCATTTATTCATTTATCTTAAATGTCGAGCTACGTTTGAGAAGAAAAAGAGTTTCGAACTTCTGTTAGTTAAGTCTGCAATCACGTTTAATGAAATCTGGGGAACGACGGCACTGGAGTGCGGGAGCAGGAACACCGAATGCTTCGCGTAGGATATGCGCATCGAGTTCAGAAGATGTCCAACGAAGTTTGAAAACAGGAGGGTCTTGCCTGCCTTAACTTTTCCTACGTTCCTTTGATAATTTAGGTCTAAGTCTGGCGGCGGGCTGCAATGTCACACTCAATCAAAATAACCTGTCTTAAGCTTGATTTTTCACTCATACGTATGCGTGAAGAGGTCGATTCATTATTATTCCATATTTAACTATCGTCGCTTAACACAACAAAATCAAGTTTCACATTCCGCGCAGGCTTTGTTGATAAAGGGCCAAATTATATTCTCTTAGTGAAGATATTTGACATCATTGCAGTGCGTTAGTAGTTTATCTGTTCGGAATTAAAGATAGTGTATGGCAAACATATCGTCAGATAATTAAATTTAAAGTTATAAACTGATTGTAAAATTCTAAACCGCGATCTTACAGGAGGCTTTCCGAGTACTATAATGGGAAGAGTTACGGATAAGAGTGTATGGGGAGCACCCTAAAAGTGCGCTTTGCTGGTCATAATGAATTGCTGAGTAAGTTATCGGACTAATTGCAGTTCATGATTACTTAAATAGACAAGGAGGGCAGACAGGTTGGTTATGAAATTATTCTGCAGTAAACAAAAGTAATGTACAACTTCAAAGAAGAAGCGCCGGAATAGGTAGCAGTGCACTTGAAATTGTAAAATAGTACGCATACTTAGTATACGTAGGAACCGCGGAGCCAGACCCCGAGATTGAAGTAACTAGAAGAATAAGAATAGGGTTGAGTACATTAGGCAAGCATTCTCAAATCATGAATGGTAGATTGCAACTATCTCTCAAGAGATGGTATTTAACAGCTGAATCTTGCCGGTACTTACCTATGAAAGAAAAACCTTGAGGATCGGAAAGAGGTTGTACATTCAGATGAGGACGTCACAGGGGCCTTAAAAAGGAAAGTGATAGATACAACATTATGAGACAAGAAGTGAGCAGAGCTGGTCAGGGAAGAAACCGGTGCCAAGTATATGACAGTTCAAACCACGAACAAAAGCTGGACATGTGCCGGGCACATAGCACGTGGGCAGGAAAATCACAAGAAAAAAAGTGTAATTGACTGGATTCCGAGTTAAGGTAAGCGGGCGATGGGAAGACATGAAGTTGCTTGGGCAGATGAGATGAGCCAGTTATAAAGTTATAAAGTGACAGCAGTAAGCACAGGACCGAGGTGATTAAGAGTGCATATATATATATATATATATATATATATATATATATATGCGTATCAAATTATTTAACTACCTACGTCTGGATGCTCTCCAGATCAAACCTTGGTGTGCACCGAAACTGGCACGGGCAAGAGGTAACAGTATATGATTATTAACACCATCTTGTCATCACGTCAATGACGTGGGAACCTCGTCGCATACGCCATACAATCCTTTCCACCAGCCTCGCGTGGCACATACCTTAGGCCGTAGAGTTGTTGTATGAGCCACCGGCGAATAATAGTATACATGTAAATAGGAAAGCGAGAACAGACATTGGTCGCATAACTGTGGTAGTGGGAAGAAACAGCAACATAAGCGTCCTTGACGTGACAATTAGAGAGATAAAATTGTGCATCCCAGCGAAAGTCAAACCTAAGCGTTCTGCTAGGCACTAATTTGTTCTACCACAGATCCACGCCACACGTAGACCTTCCTTTGAAAAAAAAAACAGCTCCTGCAGACGTAATGTCACTTCAACGTTCCTTGTGGTTGCGCTGTGGCTAGGCCTGAAGCCAGAATAGTTTTTTTCGGGGCAGCGAAAACCGCAGTTGACGACGTTCAAAAGCACATAATAATTATTTTTTCTCGTTAAACAACCGCCTTCATCCACATGTCGGAGGTGGGGGAGATAGGTACATGGACGTGCTCTTTGGGGACTCCCGTTGGCTACGGCACTGAGGCTGTCTGTGTAAATTTATACCAAAGCAATAATATCTGAATACGTACTCCTGTGGGGAAACAATTTTTCTGGTTTAAGTGCTGGCTCCATCATTATTATTATTATTATTATTATTATTATTATTATTATTAATATTGCTGGCTGGCTTCATTTTTAATATTATTATGATTATTATTAATCTGCAAGCTCTACTCAGCCATTATGTGACCTTACGATAATACACTAACAGAACTTCCGTGTAAAATTTACATCTTTGCACAGTACAGTGCACTTAGTTTCTGTGCTCTAATATGAGTGCTGAGTTCACGCCGGAACATGTTACCCCGTAAATACCAGTCTTGAAATGCCCGGTGAGCCCTCGATAAGCACATAAGTTCACAATACATCGATTCACTTTATCACACCTGGTTGAAAGCGAAAAACTACATAGAGTTGCTCATTCATCAAATGACATCATGCTAGCTTGATTATTGTGTGGCATCTGCAGAATTTTTATTTCTATTATTACTATTCAGTTCTACAATCAAATGTTCATATTAGGAACGAGACGGCCACGAGTGTCTTTCCACGAAACTAGGTTCTCAGGCCCCAAACACATCCCGCAGCAATATGAAAACGAATCTGTTGGAATAGAGCACCGGTGTTGGTGCCACCGTCAGCATTGTCTGAGAGGGAAATTGTTATTGGCAAAGTAGTATATGAGCAATCTTGACGTAATTTTGTCGTCTCCTTCACCACCAAGCCCTGTATAAAGTTCATATCAATAATATCCCTCGGCTAACAGTACATTCTACTTGCGGGTATTAGCGCGAGTAGGGTCGTTAATGCGGCTGGATCAGAGATCAAACAAGTCGGCTTACCTCCATCGCGGTGCAGGCGATAACACTTTCACACCTCTTGAACCCGCCATCGAATGCTCAGGCAGAAAGTAAACGCCTCGCTCGTCTCTAGCGAGCTTTAATTGACGCATGAAATTAGTGTGGCGGGTTCAAGCGGCAAATGTGAACTCTGATTTTATGGTTGCGGTTGCCAGCGCTAATATCGGCCGCTATCATTGCTTGGCTTGCACACCCGTTTACGTGCCGTGCTCTCACCGCTAATAGTGTCCCTGGAGTGGCCATATTTTCTGTCCTTTTGTAGTCTTGGGTAAGATCGCATACAAAACAGTCAGCAGCGAGCCTCACCTTTTATCACGATATAATTTGTTGATACCATTCGTTCAGTCAGCCTTTTGATGAAACATTTTTAGTTCAAGCGGAAATTTCATCCCAAACTTCTGCTTGGCAAGCACGTTTTTGATCACAAAGCCGTACCTTCATTTAAAACTGGATTGTCAGAGTAACCCTGTACTACTCTCTTGCCCTCAGACAATACATTCCGGTCTGAGTGATACACTACGCGAATATCGTATTCTTGTAGGCGTAATGCCCATAAGTCGAGGCAACGACATGGATCTTTTATTGACGACAACAAGCACAGGGAGGGGGTGGTCGATCACGAAGTCAAAAGGGCATCCACACACGTTAAAGAGAACATTTTTCTATCACTCAAATATTGGCAAGACACTCTGTTTCAGTGACAGAATAGTTGCTATTGGCTTTGCTAAGAGTTAGGTTTGCGTAGGCAACCACGTACTCTTGGAAGCCGTCTCACCGCTGCGCAAAAACAGCGCCCACCCAGACACCGCTAGCTGTCTGTGTGGATCTCTGTGAGTGAAGATGGCTCATATAGTCGCAGAATAGGCGGCGACGTGAAAAGGTGGCTCAGTTCTTTGAAAGTATTGTCACAAGTGGAAGACCATGTCGAAACATCACTAGAATCGGTGATAAAATGATGGTCAAGGTAACGACGGTAGTCGCGAAATTGCGGGCGAAGCGCCGGAAGTAAGAAGGTGCCTCGGTCAAAGGCCAACAAAGCTTCGGAGCTGGTTCATGGTAATCGATTTGACAAACTCCAAAACATCTTAAGTTGGGCAGGTACAAATAAATCTACCATTATTCGCAACCACGTGTCCTAAGATCGAGAGCTTTCAGGCGGCGAAGTTGCATTTCTTCAGATTCAGTTGCAGCCCGGTGGCGGAGTACAAGACACGATTCGCTCGAGGCGGGTTGAATGGGTAGAAAAATCAATCGAAAAGATGACTATGTCGTTTAGGTACATAACAAAAAATATTAAACTTAAGGCTTTGAGTACCGTGTTTCTTATTTGCACAAAAAATGCTGGCGCATCGCAAAACCCGAAGGACATGAATGAATTCACACAGCCCTTTATCAATACAAATGGGTATCTCTTACGTAAGGGTGGTTGGGAGCATCAATGGTTGAAACAAACGACGAGGCTGCTTGCATGTTCGAAAAAATTTACGATCACAAGAAACACAAACTCCCACCAACGAAGTCATACAAACACACACAAACCACGCATTAGCGAATTCGCGTACGTAACCACACCCAAAAGTGTTGCGCTCTAGGTTGATTCAGGCTCACCGACTTGAGTGTTAAACGTGTTGAGCGAGGCGTAGTGCTTAGACATGATGACGAGATGGGTTGCTGAGTGGTGAGAGGGTAGCTTCAGACAGGTTGGCACAGGCCCTAAGAACTCGAGAGAGATCATGAAGCTTGCGATTGTGATGATGAAAAGAGGGATGCAGTTCGCGACTGCATGAAGCCCATAGCCTAAATTGGTGGACCGCAATGGTGACGTACGACGATCGGGTCCAGCAACCCGACCGCATCCAACCACTCACACCGACAGTCTTTTCCTTTTTCGCGCGTGCATGAGCGTTCTCGCCCACTTCGTACAATACCACAAACACACGAGCCCACTCGCTCCTTCGTGTGCACGACACTCAAGCTCCCACACGTCTTTTTTTCATCAAGCAATACAATCATATGGCAAAACATGAGCCCGTCACATTAGGGTAGAATATTTCCCTCTACAGGTGACTTTGACATCGTAGTCTAAATACGGATCATTTCGGCCGGCACAAATTTGCAATACACTACATCAAGCAATCAACTGCACGCCTCATTGCCAAGTTACACAGCCCTCAAACTATAGTGAGTCCAACTCTAAGCAAAGGACAAGGAAGCTACTACAGAAATAGACTCCGCCAAAGCAATTTGCAACGCACATATGTGCCTTCATGCAAGCACTTGTGTGGCAGCTGAGATAACAGTAGAACAAAGCTCTTGCAAACTTGATCACGGGATAGCACTAGCTAGCATGAGGTAGACAAAGTTGGCGTGTTGTTGTGGCGGAAAGTATACGGGCGCTGTTGATCGCTGGGTTAGTTCCAAATCTGGCAAAAGAAGTACGACTCCGTCGTTTACACGGTTCATGAGGAGAACCGTTGAGGTAGCGCCGAGTCGGGATAAAAAGGGGAACACCTACCGGGAGCGCGTCTCGCAAGAACCAGGGGATGCGCTGACGCTTCGTTTTAAGTTGATTGTTTGGGATTCACGTGTGTTGTTTGAAAATGCCGCATGCGTCAACCAATGAGCCAACCGAGACATAGTTGTGTTGTGCATTCATCTTTTGGTGACAATGCGGCTTTCAAAGCATGTGGGCAAGCTTTTCCCCTCCTTCCCAATATGTCGTTGCCGAGTGTTCTTGTATGTTTGTAAACGAAGCTCCGCTTAATACGTGAGCTGAGAGAGCTCGAGCCTAGGAAACGGCTCCCGGTGGACGTCAGCCAGCCCATTTACTGGCTAACAGGGGCGTAAAGAGCGGTGGACTAACCGGACCCACGAACAAACGGTGGAGACGGTATGACGCCACGTGTTGGGCGAAAAAACTATGAATTTTCTTGTTGTGTTCTGTAACGTGTTTGTTACCAATTCAGTGTCTGCCATGAAAAGGCTCCTTCAATTCGTTGTGCCGATATGATCCCAAACGTGTGTAGGCTCTTGTGAAGACTCATTGTTTGATTGAGGATTAAAAAGAGGGTGTTTGGATGTGAAATGTGAGCAGAGGTTTGGCCATAGAGTTAGACGCATGAGCGCTGCAATAAACCGTCTCTTCACCAAACAAACGCTCTTCCTGCTTGCTGCCAACAAGCACTGGAGTCAAAGCACTTGCCGAACCTCGAACACCTTCTTTCCTTATGTAGTGTTGAAGCTGGCCGAGGAGAGGAAATAAATTGCACTTTATCACATCTTCTGCGCAAGATGCTGCACTTGTTTCTAGTGATGGGATGCATTGGCCTGTTATCGCTTTTTTAAGTGCTGCCCTTTTAGTACGTCCAAAGCATCTAACTGCTGCACAAAGGTTTAGCAGAAATTTAGCGGTTATCTCTGAAAAATAGCTAGGTACTACGGACGCTACCGCCCCATCGTGCATCTGATCTGCCTTGCTTTTTGCTTCCTTAAAGGTGGCTTGAACTAGATGCTCTTCTACTTCTGCATACGTAAGAGTTAACTCATTTCAGCGACTCTTCCGAACCAGCAATGGCATCTTCACCTCCATTATGTGCGGTGCGGTTGCCCCAACAAGAACTGTTTTCTTGCTCATGGCTGCAATAGCGCTAGCGGTCTTCAGCTGAATCGAGAGCCAAGGAAGGCGATGCTGCGAAAGATAAAGTAGTGCATAGGTGCATTTAGAGTTGGACCAACTAGAACAAGGAAATACAGAGTTGTATTGTTGCTCAGTTTGATGGATTGTGTTAATCGGCTTCCCTGCTGGGATTACAAACTCCGATAAGCACACAGGCTGCTTGATAGCTGCAGGCTATTCTTCCAATTTTTGGCTATGCAAAGCTGAAGACTCTTTTCTTTTGGAGAAGCTTTTGTCGTGGATGTGGTTGCACGCTCTTGAGGTATCAAAACCGTGCGTCAAAGAAGTAAACTTTCTGTATTCATTCTGCAGTTATTCTTTGATGATAGCAGACTTGATAGGTGACGCTGCTTCCCGTCATTTCTTTTTCCAGTCAGCAATGGTGACTGCTACAGGGTCTCCTACTTCGAAAATCACCAAAAGAAATTCGCCAACTACAGAGAGCCAATCTCTTTCAGACCTGTACTCTCATGGCGGGTTTGCAGCCTTAGCAAACGGCCACCCGGGATGTTACCGATAATTGAACCGCACATAGAAAGCTCCATGCATATACCAAGCAGCTTTTTTGTGTAGTGAAGTGATGGCAGATACAACCTTGCCTCTAGGAGCTAAACTGAGGTTCCATTCACAGAAAAGATATTGTATTGGTACATCCCGTTAGCACCGCGTAAGGCACCAGACTTCAATTAATACTGCTGTATTACTACCGGTATCACGTAACGCTCTCTTCTTTTGTCCGAACACATGCACTACGAGTGTTGGGATGAAACTTTTGGTAAAGTCTCCTATACGTCGATGATTCTTGTCGTTCGTTACGACACCGAGAATCAAAGACACGTTGGTGCTTCGAGACACCTGAAGAACAGCTCACTCCTGTGTCATGCTTTCTCTTGGTTTTAGTACATCCCCTGACTTCTTAGCTAACACTCCCGCCACTTGATTTGCGAGCCGCTTCGCCCGCAATCGGCCGCAAGACGCCCTGTTTTCATACAAGGCTGACAAAGGGGTGCCCTGTTTTTTGAACGACACGCCGCAGTGGCGTAACAGAAGTGGTGGCGAATAAATCATTTTGTTTGCGGCTGTGGCAGAGAATTCTTGTATATACATTCGGTTTGAGCAGAAGGGTCTCAGCGCGTCATTCGGAACTGGCACACATTTTTCTGTCGTTGAGCTTCCATGACATGACCGCATGCTTCTGCCATTTGTGCCAAAGTCTTGCCGCTTCTCTCTTTGCTAAGTACTGGCAGCTTGTAATGACAATTTATTAAGAACAGCTCAGCAGATAGAACAACCCTTATGCTCTCAAATGTTTTGTTTTGTACCAGGCCATTTGATTCATCGATCTAAGTAGCCGTGAAGATGAACAACAACCTGGCTGCCTGTTTCGAGGTCCTCAGGATTACCCATCTAAAATTCTTCGCGGTGCCTGTATGCTTGAACTGCAATCGCTGTAGTAACGCTTTATTCTCTTTTTCATAGTCTAGCGAGTCTGTGGAAGACAGTCATTCATCCACTTTGAATATTCAGCCCGTGCAAAGCATACTTAACGCGGTGTCCCACTTTACTCTTGGCCAGTCTTACTCTGTTGCCACCATTGTGAACCACCCAAAGTAAGCATCAAAACAGTCTTGTTTTTTTGTGGAATGTCTAGATAATATTCCAGGTACATATTTGTAGTGGCACAGAAGGATCAGGAATGGCAGCCATCGCACTTCATCGACAAAGCTCTCCAGAAGACGCCCAGATCATACATCAACTACGGAATATTCTCCTAGCAGTACACAGCGACCATCACCATGGCAGAACCGTCAGCTGACCTTAACCTTTACGGACATGTACAAGATTGGCCCATCATATTCCAGCTCCAAGCAACAACGGCGTCTTGGTGGGACTGGGAAATGGTCACAAACTTGAGCGACTACATAACCGATAAGGCATACAAATTTTACACCACTCACATCTTTCAGATCATTCAATGGGGGTAAAATATCATAGAGAAAATTATTATCTAGTTTCAAGACTGTAATAAAGATTCAATTACAGCACGTCATCTCAATGCATTCGAACTCGGTCATCGTAGTCCTTGGCAGCCTACACGTAATTGAGCAAGTAGCATACCATTGCAATTCTCTTTGAGTGATCTCACACGTCTGGTCATGAAAATACATCCCGGCCACTTTCCTGTAAGACCCCACCTTCCACGTGTGTTTCCGTCTGCAGAAATTTCACCAATGCTCACCTTTTTTCAAGCAGTTCACTTCACTTTATTTTTCCTTAAAGACCTCGCACTGGAGGTATTACATAAGGGGTGGGGTTAACACACATTTTTTTTACAAAATAGTGGCTACATACATTTATTGAAAAACAGCAGATTTTAGTTTTCCCGAAAATGATGATGAGCAGGTGGTTTCGACGATATGGCGGGGCAGGCCGTTCCAGTCAACTGATGATCGACAAAAGAAAGATGCAGAAAATGTTGTAGTGCGGCTGCGTGGACGAGAAACTTGCAAGTGGTGCCCTGTGCGCAGCGATGTGCGCGGTGGCGGGGCCAAAATATATGGGGCATGATGAAGCGAGCTGTAGAAAAACTTGTGAAAAAGGATTAATGAATCAATGCGGCGCCGGTATGATAGCGTGTTTAAACCAGACTGTGTTTTTAGTAATGATATGCTGATGTTATAGGAATATGACGATTGAATAAACCTTACTGCGCGATTCTGAATGGCTTCTAGGGTATTGATAAGACATGCTTGATGAGGTGACCATATGGGAGAAGCGTATTCTAGTTTCGGGAGTACGAGTGACTTATATGCTAGAAGTTTTACGTGGCGTGGTGCATGACGCAGGTGGCGTTTTAGAAATCCCAGGGTTTGGTTGGCCGAGGCGGTAATGCATGCTATATGAGGCGACCAGTTTAAGTCATGTGAGAGTGTGACACCAAGGTACTTGAATGTATCCACTGTTTCTAATGAAGTGTTAGCAATAGTGTAAGGTGTGTATAATGGCTGAAGACGGCGAGTGAAACATACTACCTTGCATTTGTTGGGGTTGAGGGTCATCAGCCATTCGTTGCACCAATCCTGAATATTGTGAGATCTTCTTGCAGAATAGCGTGGTCAGCATTGTTAGTGATTGTACGGTAGATGACACAATCATCTGCGAACATTCGGATTTGAGAGGAAACATGTAGAGGGAGGTCATTTATATAAATAAGAAACAGCAGAGGGCCTAAGACGCTGCCCTGTGGAACGCCAGATGTTACAGGGAGGGGGGCGGAAATGGAATTATTGATATGTACTGACTGTGATCGGCTAGCAAGAAATTCCTTAATCCAATGGAAAATATCGGGATGTAGATTCAACTGAGAGAGCTTAAGTAACAGCCGTTGGTGGGGTAACTTATCAAAAGCTTTTGCGTAATCAAGAAAAATGGCATCTACCTGTTTGTTAGTATCGAGGTTGATGTGCAAGTCGTGGATGAACATGGCAAGTTGCGTTTCGCATGAGAGGCCCTTCCGGAATCCATGTTGAGATGCGTGAAAAAAGTTGTGCCTGTCAAGAAACTGCATGATTTGCGTGTAGATGACGTGCTCCATTATCTTGCAAGGTACACTAGTCAGGGAAATCGGTCGATAGTTGAGAGGAGAGCTTTTGTTGCCTGATTTGAAGATTGGAACGACCTGCCCTTCCTTCCAGGAGAGGGGGATGCTACCGGATGATAAGGACTGCTCGAAAATAATTCTGAAATAGGCTGCGCAGATGTTCTTGGTGTTTTTTAACAGTTTTGTATTGATATCATCTGCCCCTGTAGTTGATGAAAGTTTAAGATTTTCAATTATGGCAATTATTCCTTGTTCGCTGAATTGGATTGCTGGCATGACACCTTGGACAGGGGGTGGGGGCACTGGTAGAGGAGCATCAGGTTCAGTGGTAAATACAGATGAAAAAGCAAGGTTAAATACATCAGCACATTCTCGCTCAGGAATCGCAATGTCGTTATGGTCGGTAATGACAACAGCAGTAGGTGGCTTGGGGTTTAAAATTTGCCAGAATTTTTGGGGGTTGCTCTTGAGTACACAGGGTAAGGTGTCATAAAAGAAGGAGTGCTTGTCATGACGTATAGCTGATAAGTAAACTTTCTCAGCTACGTAATATTTTTCCCAGGCCGTGGTACAATTTTGTTGCCTTGCGAATCGGTAAAGTCGTTTTTTCTTATTTTCTAGAGATTTTAATTTCCTATTGAACCAAGGTTTATTGCTGTTAGCTTGTACTGAAGTAACTGGAATGTGGTTGGTGGCGAGCTCAGTAAACTTTTGTTGGAAGATCGACCAGTTTGCATGAAGTGTGCGGCTGTGAAAATCGGTGCAAAAAGTTGAGTAAAAAGCGATAAGTTCGTTGTTTATGGCATCGTAGTTGCCTTTGCCGTATAAGCGTATTGTTTTTCTCCACGATTCTCGTTTCAGCAAGGTAAAGCTAAAGACTGCGTGGATTATTTTATGGTCGCTAATTTCGCGGAGGTAAGACATCGAAGATAGGCTATTTGGACTATTGGTTAGTATAAGATCTAAAACGCTGGCTGAGCCATGCGCAACGCGTGTTGGTTGTAACACAAGCTGACTTAAATTGAAGTTAAAACAGAGATCGAGGAAATCATTATCGGCTTTACTCAGTGATGAAGGCGGATTACTATTCCAATTTATGTGAGGGAAGTTAAAATCCCCAAAGAACAATATCTGAGCGTTAATGTATTCTGTCGTGAGTGTGTTCAAGACGCAGCTAAGCTTTTCAATGAAGTCCGTATCTGTTCGCGGCGGGCGGTAGCATACACCAAGTAAAATAGTATGAGGAGAGGAACGGAAAAGTAGCCATAGTATTTCAAGATCACTGGGTGTATGAACAATGGTGCAAGGCAAGGTATCACTGACGGCAATGAGCACACCACCACCTCTGGAGTTCTGACGATCTTTGCGGAAAACATGAAGTTATCAATGAAATTAAATAGCGATAAATCAGTTTTAATGCATATAACAAATAAGAAACACCGTTTTATTATACGTATTCTCTCAGCAACTGCCCATTGACCGAGGTTAACGACTGTAAATATTTGGGCGTCACAGTTACAAGCCACCTAACATAGTCCAGCCGCACTAATAAAACATGCTCATCTGCTTCTACAAAGCTCGGTTTGTTTTTTCAGACATACATAAAAACAGCGCCCTCAGAAACCAAAGTGTTGGCCGATAATGCTTTCATAAGACCAAAGTTACATTATGCTAGTGTCGTTTGAGACCCACATATAAAAAAAGATGCTAAGAAGCTTAAGATGGTGCAGCGAAAGGCGGTTCGCTTTATCTTTAATGCCTACCACAGAAATCACTCGCCAACAATGATCATGGCCATTAATGATATCCCAATTTTACAACACCGAAGAACTGTTGCCCGGCTGAAATTTCTACACTCACTTTATTTCTGTAAATTAATTATTAGTCCAAAAACTTATATAAGAAATCGAATCTCAAGACAAACTCGACATACGCAAAGTTACACTCTTGAACCTTACATCGCACCTACGAATCTTTTCATGAACTCGTTCTTTTCTCGGACGATCAATGATTTTGAACACGTTACCTTTTGAAGCATTCTGTGATAATGAAAATCCTGACTTTGATAACTATGTAAATTTCCGTTTTAACCGTAAAACTCAATATCTCAGACTGTCTCACGTTGTATCTGATTTGCATTCTCTGGTTGCAATTTGCAGTTTCTTGCTGCCATTTTACTTTGTTAAAATGTTGACCTGTGTTCTACTGCCTTAACACGTTTTTATTGCTTGAACTTTCTTTTTATTGAAGTTACATTGTGAATCACTTTTTATTAAGCCCCCTTCTTGTTCTTTCGACCACAGTGTTCTGTAAGTAAAATAAATAAAATAAGTTAAATGAACAATACAAAAATGAAGTCATTATTCAACCACCCAGAGAACGTTACTCCTCACCATGCTTACGTAGCCACCACCTAGGTTGCGTAACATTGCTCTTCTGGTGGTCGTCCCTTTCACCATTCACTTCACCATATCGCATGCCTGACAGACCATTTGAAATATTGTACAACTACATTCTCAACCACTGCCACTCTAAAAGCAGTCACACTTTTAGGACATTTGGCTCAGTTTTGCCGTTAAGAAACACACACTCGCAATTCAAAGCAGATACCAGTTTGCGGCAAAGTAATCTTCAACAGCTAGCCCAGCAGAAAGTCTAAAGAGTAGAACTATTGGACACAAGTGTCCCTGATAAGAACGAAAATTCAGCTACTGATATCGTTGTCACAAAGCATGTTTGCATTTCACTCGTAAATTGAGCTGAGACTATCAACACTACGTGCTCATTCAACGACGGTGACCACCTGCAATTTCCACATAGCGTCCTCACCAAAGCACGCAATGGCATGTCCACAAACTCGCGCGACAACAAGAAAAACTGTACCAAAAAAACGACCAATGAGAACTTCTACGAAGGTGCACTTAGGGCTTGAAAAACATCAAAATATAACTCTTAACCCAAAGACCATGTTATGATGCAAGACATTTTCGCATGAAAGAGCGTCGCCGGAGACGCTCTCAACGCCTGAGATTCCACCGACTACACCACCACAAAGAACACCAAGAAAGGCGTGGAAGCACTGATTGCACAACGCAAGCACGCGGACATCACGCAATCACAATCTGCCAAGAATACGCAAACTAGAAGCACGGGGAGGGCATCATTGACGACAAAAAATACGACCACGACCACATCCGAGCTGCCGCTGCTACAAGGCTTTCCAACCTTTTTTATTCCCCACAGAAGTTCAAACAGTATTGTCAGTATTCATATGTAGCCCCCACTGCCCGGAACACATTAGTCAACGTCGCCAACCAGAGTTGTAATCGAATTTACCGAACTGCTCCCCTCGGCCTTGAAGCTGTAGTGAGATTGTGGAACTCCGTTGAGACGTGAAACGATTAATTCGAACATGATTCTCTCTTATTCTCGTCTTCATTTTGTTGTAGTTTGTATCTAATGCCGTCTTTCAGAGGGACGAGGAATCCTGTGAGGAAAGGAGGCATGCAAGAGGGCTGGTTGAAGCCTAGAAAGGAGACGTAAGATGAAAACAAATGTGGCGTATGAGCCAGGCCACCCTTCCTATATAAAGCGTCACACATCTGTGCAGAGCCTCAATAGCTTTCATTGCACGAGTGTCCGCACTGTGACACCAAGAAAAGCAGTAAGTACACAATGAAACAGCGTATTGTATAGAGCGCTCAGGTGACAGTGGCTTTTTTTGAGAAACTAAACTACGCACAACTCCTGAAGCACCCAAACAAATTTTATATTCATATTAGATAATATCATCACTACGACGTGCCATCCCCCTGCAATTTTAAGCGGCTTTAGTTATTTAGTTATTGAAACTTTAGTTATTAAAAAATCTGTCTCTAGCGGATGCCCTGATCATGCCTTACTTTGCAGTAGAAATGGTGCCCTTTTGGAAGTTCATTGGGGCCAAATTGAATCAGTAGCCAATAGAGCTGAAACACTAGAGCGCAATCGTTTGCTGAACGGAGACGTATTTTTTCGTTATCGAGACAATATGAGATAACGCTTGAGCTGAATAACTGCACAACATATTGCATTATTCAAAGTGATAGATTATAGATTCTGGTTAACAAAAAGAATGCTATATAAGCAGAACAAGATGACGGGATGGCTGTATTATTAACAATTTCTTCTGAACGAAAATGCAGATGAAATGGGACAGAAAGAAGCGCCTAAGTCCCATTTCATAAATGAATTACTTAGTACTATAACATAAAAAATACCCTCGTTAACGTCAAATGATATATACTTTTTCATGGCCCACAAAAGTAAAACGCTAATTTACTGCGTGAAAGGAGCTACATATTGCAAGTGACCGTTTAAGTTTAACGGCTGAAGGTGTATAATACTCAGGGCAGCTTTCATCCAAAAAATAAGAGTTCAGAAGCCTTACTGAATAAAAAGAAAGACACTAGCAGTACCCAGAAACAGACTCTCGTATTTCCGCATCCCGTGGGTTGACCGTCACTTAAAGCGGGCAAAAGAAGAGATGCGCTTTTGCGTTTCTCTGGTGCTCTGTATAGATAATTACCACACTGGCATAAGCAGAGTGTAGTCGATGGCACTTCAGCGTTAAGCAGACGGCAGAATTAACTGAGTGCTGCTTTTCTGAGATATGATAGATTGTCGGCTCTTTCGTGTCTTCGTATAAATAAGTGCGACTGATGGTGGTGCTCCCCAAGGCATTCTAGTAACACCTCGCTACCGAACACTTGCGGAATCTCTAATCAGGCTGTTTATTTATCAGCGTGCTAATTTACTCATATTAACCGCGTAATGTGCTTGCAGTGTCAAACATATTAGTATTAGAGGCTAGTAAGTACACCATAGCAAACAAATTAAAGCAATGAGGGAAAGTGAACTGGTTTGTGATAATCAAGCTCATGTACATACTGCAACAGTAAGAGCCAATCGTTATATCAATGCGGGTAGAGCTATTTATTTTAATTAAATAAGGAAGTTGTACTTCACGTTGTAGCATAATCTATAAAAAAGCTTTGGCAGCATCAAAACGTGGCATCCATAAAAACAGGTCTAAATATGCCAATTACACTGTGACAAAAAAATTCGCTTGTTTATAGGTGTGTAATGCGATGTTGCTTTTCAGCAACAGTGAACACCTGTCATACTGCTTATCATAAAATTTCTTCAAACAGTTTTGGCTAGAAATCATATGTATCGACGTGTTACACTCAGCGTAGTATATAAATGTCTACCAGAACTTGCAGAACTTGCATGGGTTCTTCACTTTGCCTTACTGGCGCTAGTAAATATGCCATCAAATGTGACAGGGGGTAAAAATATAAGCTTCCGCGTACTGCCATTTGCGTAACGAGTGGGTCACTTTCGACTTCAAACGCATCAAAAATAGGTCATCTATAACTCTTTATCGGCCTCAGCCACAGTATTATTAACCAAACACAGTGTCCTAAACAAATGTAGCGGGTGCCATGCTTCTCCGCCAAATGACAAATAATGAAATAGAGGGTGATTCGCTACGTTGCAATAATTTGATGATTTATCGTGTTGGCTTCGCCTCGTAAATGCACTTCTTGTAGTCGCCCGACAAGCGTTTACAGCGTGGTCTGAAAACGCGCCTTTTTCAGTGTCGCTATTGCTGTACTGAGTGCTTCACGAAGGCCTATCGTTTTTTTTGTTGTTTTCATATTCATACCACAAAAAATTTTGTGACTTAAAATTTATTGCATAGAATAGAACTGATAATGCTATGGTATGAAGTAGGCTGTGATGCTTGCCGGGCACGTGTTAGAGGAAGACGAAGTTGTCGTGGGTGGCCCGTGAACTTCATTTCTTCCTGCGATCGCTGAGCCTAATTATCTTTTTGTAAATAAACTCCACCAACCTTATTTCAAAGGTTACAAATTTTAGTGGCGGCGCTGCGTAGCCGACGAAGTACCATGGTTCTGCAAGCGCGTGATTTATGCCGAAGTCACCGCCTTGCTAGGCTGCCTCGGCTACCACTAGCGACTGAGATGCCTTTCGGCGAAGAGGGGACCTGGATCCCCGCCGCTGCCGACTCTGCACCAGCCCAAGCAGCACCACTAGTGCCAGCTTCAGCCACAGCTGTTCTCTAGTTACGTCAGTACCTGATAGTTTCTCCCATATTTGGAGGTAAATCTTGCGGGGATGTGGACGCCCGGCTCATACACTACAAATGCGTGAGAATATACTGCTAGCAGGACGCCGTGACCCAGCTGTCGAATGTAGTATTCTTATAACAGGCACAGTGCTCTGTAGTATGAAAACCACGAAGATGCCCACAGGTCATGACATCGTTTCGTGTCAGAAATGAGGGCGTGCTTCAGACACTCGGTATTAAAAAGTAAGCAAGCACAACAAACACTACTGCATAGAGCCTATATCTCAGGAGAGATGTGCCCGACCTATAGCGAGGCTATTTTGAAGCTCTGCAAATCAAAGGAGGATAAAACTGACCACACATTGAAGGGAATTGCCCAGAATGTACATAAGCTCCTGATCACTAAAGAGAGCTTTGGCACAGTAGCTGACCCCACGAGCCACAAGCGCTCATTCGAGGCTATGAAGATGCGGTGTCTCACAGCGATGTTCGGTCGCCTACCGAATGTAATCACTGTTGCGAGTGTTGAAAAATACACGCTAGATCATACTGAAGAATACACGTCAATTTATCTCGCATCCACAATACGCGCGTCTATAATACGCGGAATCGACATGTTTACTCAATGGCGTACGAAGCTACACCCGCGCCACTCCCTCTCATCATCACATGTCGACTGCCTCAGCAGGTGTCAAAGACTACAACTACAAGACAGGCACACCACCGGGCAACAGCGCAGTATTGCTGAGTGTGAGGACGGGAAAGGTGAACTGGTAAATTCCACCTTGTGAAACGAAGGCGGGCAAAGCGTTTCCTAAAATTAACGAGAGGGGACTCTGGTGGTGTGATCGTTCAGGGACCGTGAGAATGATAGGTAGTACTCGGACTCGTCTAGCGTTCGTACTTCGTGGGTTTGAACGCCATTGTGGCTTTACGTATTGGTGTGTGTTGGTGTTATTTCGAATGAAAGAAGAAGCCATCTTTAAATTGTGAGCTGATTTGAAGTGGTGAGCCTAGACGTTTAGGGTGGTGAAGTGCAACTGCTGAGGGTATGCTGAATTTCAGTTCCTGCCAAAGCAGACTCAAGCTACGTGAAGCGAAACAGGACCAGAAGTTCAAAAATTAGACAATTTCGTGCACTATATGTATCATTCTCATGATCGATTAAGAACTCTGTGCTCCACCTCCCCTAGACACTAGCGCCAAAGTTCCCTCTAGTTTATTTATAAAAATGGCATTAATTCATGGAGAGAATGATGGGGAGTGGGGCGAAGCATTCGTCCGTCCATTCGTTCTTGCTTCCGTCCGTTCCTGCGTACGCCTGTGTAACCGTTCATGCGTCCATCCACCCGTCCGTGCGTGCGTCTATTCGTGCGTCCGTCCCTGCGTTCGTTTATGCATCCGCGCCTGAGTCCGTTCATGCGTCCATTCATGCATCTGTCTGTGTGTCCGTTCGTCCATATATTCAGCACTCCAAGTATTACCATCTCGCATCTTTTCATCATATATTCTCCATATAGAAGCACCGCCATCCAGCGGACATTTCATGGACTAAACGGGAGGTACACACATGCACACTTTCTTACGGCTTGCGCTTCGGGTTTACTTCCCACCTTTAACCACCTCGAGTTCATGGGATATACTAGTTCACTGTATTCATGGCTATGCGGCCAAACGCTCGCTGAACCTTTCTAAAACCAAGGAGGTTACACCCAGCGAGTATAACGTAGCAACCCTTTCTTGTCAGATCGTGCTCAATGTACGTGCCAATAGCTGCTAATGGGGATCGCAGTGTGCGCGTTACCTCAAGGCCGAATGCTCCTGCCTCTCATTCCCCCTTAGCAGCCATTAACATGTGCATTGAGAACTATCTTTTATTGTTCAACAACGCACAGAAGAAATCTCTCACCGGAACCACCTTGGAGGTCAAAATCGTAACGACCGCTTTTTCGGGTATGTGCCACTGGTGGTTATGTGCTACGAGGGACGCACAAGCCACACCATAAGGAGCTTCGCCCCTAAAAACTTAATGAGTGTGGGGAGCATCGAGCGCCAAGCCGGAGTTATTTCTCTCTTAAAAGTGGTGGGTGCTCGGCAGCACTGATAATTGTACCCAGTAACGCCAACAATGGAAGCGCACCTTCTAAATGCTCGAAAACCAGCCTACACGGTGCTTGCCTCTTTATCAAGCCTTCAGATACTGTACTGCTTTAGCCGTGCTAGTCGGCAGTGAAAGAGAGGAATTAAATATCGCTTGAACTGTTACACCTAACTTTCAGCTTACAGCTGAAACAATAACCAACTAAGATGTGTGGATTATTCTAAAAGTGAGGCGTTCATGTTGTTACTTCGAAATGTACTGCGTGGTCCTTGCATCCACAAAAAAAACTTTTTACCACTAAAGTGTGTTTCAAACAGAAATTTTGGCATAGTTTCTCTTTGCCAAAGTTGTATTGTTACTTAGCTTATAGCACGAAAAATTCGAACCCTTGGTCATTATTGGGTGGGAGCGTAAACTTTTTTTTTGAAGGGTGAGCAAAAGAATAACAGAAAACTGATGCCATGAGGTCCATAGCCTTGCGCATTCACTATAGTGTGCTCCAAACACAAGACACAATATTTATTATTCGTTCATCTGTCGTTTGGTTAGAACAACACGAATGATCACTGGAGGTAGGATAGAGACACGTTCAAAGATTTTTGGTTTCCTCTGTCATTGTACGAGGTAAGGGCAACAGGCAAGTATCTGAAAATCATACAGGGCTGGACAAAGAAATTACAGTTTTTAAGAAATCGTGGTCTAGTAAGGGTTGCGTGCCTTCATTGCGATCATATTCACTCAATATTGTCTCAAGAACCACATAGTCTTGTTTTCGACTTGGAGCTCAACGGATAAATTTGCTAAGCACGTTCATGACTTCTTTGCGCAAACACGTACACGGACACAAGGAAAAGAGGCAAACAACACGGGCGCTAACTCACAACTAGTTTATTTTGAACAACGAACTGTACTTATATCTTCACGTAGCCCACACGCCCCCCCATCGGTGGATCCAGGAACAAACGAGATAACCTAAAGAAAGCTTATTCAGCGCTACGTCTTGATAAGAACCACAAAACATTAAAAATTGAAAAGTTCACGCATATTCAGATGGATTGCTGCACGTGCCTTTCAAAAAGTCAAATTCTTTATCGGGCATGGTGACGCAAGCTTGGCCAACACATTTTTCTCCCATGTTTCTAATATGGAATGCTTCAATCTACTCCCTGTTATTTTTTCTCTTGTGAGTTGACAGAATCTTTGTGTCTGAAAAAATTGGTACGCACCCACACGACTTGCAGTGATCCACCAGATGTGTTCGTCCTGAACTACGTAATGCCGAGTCGTGCTCCCTCAACCGTGTGTTTACACACCTTCCAGTTTGCCCGACATAAGATCTGCCACAGCTGAACGGAACTTGCTATAGCACTGCTATTCTGCAAGACCGGTATTGTTGGCTGTGTTTCATCTGGCAGCTGTTCTTATTCTGCGTAGTGCCGGACTCCACCATGTTTCGAAGTCGTGGACACAACCTTGACAGCTTGTTGGGTGCTGTAAAAACCGAGGTTACTCCGTATCTCGCTGCTACGTTCTTCAAGCCATGGGACAACCTATGAACATATGGGAGAACTGCAAGCTTCCTTTTTTTCACTTTGTATTCTTCTGGGACTTCTTTCAGTACCTTTTATCACTGGGATGAGTTTTTTGCAAATAGTGTTCAGCAAATGGCTGGGATACCCAGCTGCCTTGAGCCTGCTTAGCTGGTCCTGAAAGCTGGAAGCAATCTCGTGCACACATGACCGAAGCAACGAAGAACTAAAGCATGAGGATGCTATCGCATTTTTTATTACTTTTGAGTGACTAGATGCAAAATTTAGCAGTGGTTTTTTGGCTCACTAACTATACCGCCAACACACATGATCTGCCTTGAAGAGCAACTTGATGTCCAGAAACTGTAGAGACTTGTCTTGTACAAACTTTATTGTGAACTTCAGCCCACAGGAATTCTCTCTAAACACCTCGAGAACATTGATGACGTTCTGGTTATAGTTATCTTTTGGTACGAGTACAAGATAGTCGTCCACGTACCGGAAAATGTGTTTCGCAGTCCCTGCTAGACTATCTGACACTTTTCTATCACAGCCAACAATACCGGTCTTGCAGAATAGCAGTGCTATAGCAAGTTCCGTTCAGCTGTGGCAGATCTTATGTCGGGCAAACTGGAAGGTGTGTAAACACATGGTTGAGGGAGCACGACTCGGCATTACGTAGTTCAGGACGAACACATCTGGTGGATCACTGCAAGTCGTGTGGGTGCGAACCAATTTCTTCAGACACAAAGATTCTGTCAACTCACAAGAGAAAAATTGACAGGGAGTTGATTGAAGCATTCCATACTAGAAACATGGGAGAAAAATGTGTTGGCCAAGCTTCCGTCACCATGTCCGATAAAGAATTTGACTTTGTGAAAGGCACGTGCAACAATCCGTCTGCAGATGCGTGAACTTTTCAATTTTTGCTGTTTTGTGGTTCTTATCATGACGTAGCGCTGAATAAGTTTTCTTTAGGTTATCTCGTTTGTTCCTGGATCCACCGATGGGGGGGGGGCGTGTGGGCTACGTGAAGATATAAGTACAGTTCGTTGTTCAAAATAAACTAGCTGTGAGTTTGCGCCCGTGTTGTTTGCCCATTTTTCTTGTGTCCGTGTACGTGTTCGCGCAAAGAAGTCATGAATGAGTACCAACTCACCGAACTTTCAGTACTGTTGCTAAGCACGCTCTTCCTTAGAAAAAAATTTTCGTCGCCGATTTTTATACATGAAACGTGGGCAGTTGTACAAGATCGGAAGTCACACAGCAACTCTCCATGGACTCCTACGGCTCCTCTATTGCCCGAAGTGACTTCAATTCTTGATGAGCACAACGCCAGCCAGCGCACACAGTAAGAATAAAACTGGCGTTCCCTGTGGAGCCAAGAGCAGTAAGCCTTCCTTAGCGCGTAAAGTATTCATCAAACGTGCGCGGCCGGGCATTCGGAGAAATATTTTTCGACAAAAAGCGTGGCTGAATATCCAAGTTGTGCCTATTTTTGTTTGTTGTGGTAGTTTGACGTCATCCATAAAAATTGGCCCGGGTTAGTAATGTCATAGGAAAGTTGGAGTTCATGAAAGAATGTTTCATTCAGAATTTACTGAAATTTTCTCTTGCACCATTGAATAGTGTAGATTTTTTTAAAAGTGGAGGTATTTAGGCTTTTGATTATGTTGGGTAGTTCAAACAGTAGTTAGCGTCATCATAAATCAGTGCGTGCTCGTTTGGTCTTTGTGAACTCTGTTTCACATCCACAACACCTGCGCCAATTTTTTCACTCTAGAAAATTAAGACCAGGCTGGACAAGTAAGTAATGAGACCAAAAGGCATATTACACTCGCGAGACCAAAAATTACGGAACATTATATAGCTGGTAAGAACAATGTAATATCACGTAACCTCTCACGTGGCTCGGAATTATGTGACATTACGCAACATCTATTCATATTACACTCGCGAGACCAAAAATTACGGAACATTATATAGCTGGTAAGAACAATGTAATATCACGTAACCTCTCACGTGGCTCGGAATTATGTGACATTACGCAACATCTATTTGCATGAAAAAATCATGTACCATTTAGTCACGTCACTCAAATCACACCACACAACTTAACAGCTCGTCACAATACATGTCTAGCCAAGTATAGCTATGCTTCGTACTATTAGCACGAGCTTACCGTCTCTGCTGACAGTTTTCCGTTATACACTAAACTATGTCGAACACTACCTCTGCTATAGGAGGCGGCTGAGGAGCTTGGCATCTCAGTCCCCACGTGGGAGCTGCCCGCAACACAGTGATCTGTGTTTTGGAGGACCAAATAAAAGTTTATCCTATCCAATCCCGCTACTAGTACAAGTCACGTTTTTTATTGCGATAGAATTTTTATGAACACTCTTGGCTGAATTTTGCAGCTGGCGTCGGCGTCACTCACCGTATATGTATACGTATCTAGATATATATTAACGCCAGAAAAAATCTAGAAAAAGGCTTTGGTGCGCGGAATCGAACGTGGGACCTCCGCGTCATGAATGCGAGGCGTTACCATTGAGATTCCTAGGAGCACCTCATTCGACGTTCAACCTGCGAGCTATTTATATCTACCAATTACCGCTGTCGGCGGGCATCTAGGGGGGAGGGGGGTGGGTACTATCGTGTTCAAGTTCTTAACAAGATAGCACAATGAGCCCACGGCGGCTTTGATTTCTCGGTCGTAGTTTGGCCCGCGGAGAGGAGGGGAGTGGACAATCTCTCGCACGCCCTTATCTCCCGGTGGGGAGAATCATACGTATTCGTTGGCATTTGGCTTGCACTGGAACAATTCTGTTGTAGTTACGGGGCGCGCAATGGTCACTGCAATCATTGCACAGCCTTCGTTTGCGAAAAAGCCTCACTTTTCAGTCACAACGAAGTAACAACTGAGACGCTTATTCACGTGCACCTGTACCTGTGAGTAGGTTTCGTGCGTAATTTGTGCGTGAGAATCGCAGAGCACGTTTCAATCTGCTGTCCATTCTGCGCGTGACCTTCCAATTTGTTGCTATCGCGTTCGTTGCTTCACCTTTGCGGCAAAGCAGTGACTTTTTTGTTTGTTCTGTTCAGTGGGGGAGTCGACGATATGATATGTATGTTGTAGCCACCCGGCCACGGCTGGTTTATGTTCGCAAGGCTATTCCGTAACAACTAAGGCAATTCGCACAAAATTTAGAATTTGTGGACAACTGAATTCCAACAAAGATATGAACCCATTCGTATCATCTGATACTTTTTGAAAGCCTTACCCCCGTATTCACAAACGCTCCTTGACTCGACTTTCACCCTTCACTTTACAGGGTTGCGCATGGCGCCGCTGCTCGGCTGAAAATGACGCTGCGCTACTCAAGAATAGCAGCATATTATGAGTGATATGCAGTGACTTTCCCTCCTAGAAATGGAATCCCATCCGCTTTCTCAAGTGAAGGTACAGCGTTGAGTGAAGGTGCGTTCTAGAATACTGGGGTTAAAGTCCTTTTTTGGGGCCGTGGCGTTCACATGACCCGCAATTTAGGAGGGAAGCCACTGCGCTTTTACAAACACAGGCAGAGGCGCTCCGTTGCGTGTGGTCTGAGCTGATTGTCGGCGAATGCAATTGGTTGATTACAGTCTACTGCTAATAACTACGCTCTTCTATACTGAATGGATGCACGACGCCTATGCAACGTTAACATTACCCGCAAGTAAAGCGAATGCTGCCTTTCATAGGGATGCTCGCCCTTGGTGACTCTCTTCACGCTTTCACGCTGAATCACGCCTTTGTTGTGTTGTTTGAAAGTGGTTAGCTTGCGTTCCGCCTGCTGCGCACTGCTGTAGCGTGACTTTAAAATATTTGTCATTTGCATACTACGAAAAAGAGAGAAAGATCGTAGAAAGCCCACATATCAGTTCGATTAGTTCACCACCGTTCGCAACTTATACGCATTTAATTTTTTCTTTAATTCTGTTCCCCATGATATGTAGGACATTCGATAAGTCTTTTCGGAAAGCTTAATGAATGAAACCGCTTCGCGCTACACTGCGCTTACCACGTGTACGCACATTTTGTTGCACCGAAAAAAATTTTATATAGGACTTGAGGAGAAAACTTCAATTGAGGAAACGTGTATGATGGTGTTACAACAAAGGCCTGGTTAATGGGACAAGCATGTTTGTTTGTTTTTCAGACGAAAAATCACCACTGCCTTCCGTCAGTCACCAACATCGCCCCACAAACGCTGGAAAGAACGTCAAAAAGATGAAATTTTTAGTGAAATCTTAAGACATATTATGTAAAGCATACCGTCTGAATTATTTTCAACATGTGGGCTCTATAAAGCGTTCTTATAAATAAGCACACGGTTGCACACGGTAACTATGTTTTAAGTACAGTTTCAATGCCGATGTGTCGCAGTTTATGCGATAGTAATATTTATATGCAGTGGTACCATGGCGAGATAAACGCAAAAGGGCTTAAGGCTCCTCGCATGATCGATGGACCACAGTACCCTAGTTGTACACCCACCAACCGCGTGCAGGTGGATGGCCTAGAGCCTGTGTGTTTTTTTTTTTACAACTGAGTTGCTATGAAACGCTGCATCAACCCACCTATTAATGATTGTGATGTTAGGGAGGATGCCAAAAGCATTTCGTGATGTACTTGAAACAGAAAGTGGCATCCACTCTGAAATTATTCTGATAAATAAAGGGTACACTGAAAATAAACAGAACTCTAAAAAGTTGCAGTAGCCGTTTCTATTTCAGTGCATTAGTATGAAAACAAGTAAAAATGATTTCATGCGTCGTTTCAGGCACACGTAGAAAAAGTTACACTAGCGCTGACATAAACGCACAAACCACACTTTGAGAACATGCATGATGTACGTCCACTTAGCAACGCAACTTGGCTACGAGACGATGCAGGGAGGAATCCGCAGTTCGCCTGGTCGGCCAGTTGCCGCCAGGCGGACTCTCTGCTCGATTTCGCGGCCAATACCTGATAAAAACTTGAAGGACAACCAAATTCAGAAATGAATGACACTCTTTTTCTAAATAAGAGCTACTCTGGGGAATCGAGCAAAGAATTATGCTATAGATACTTCGTGCATAACGCGTACCCTTTTTCGTAGTGAGTACTTACGAACGTTATTTCGTAAACTATCCGACCTATGGTAATATTATAATTATTGTTTCCTGTTGTTCATGGAAACAACTTAGCTGCAGAAAAAGAAAGGAGTTTCGTGTTTTTAGTATGATCGTAAGGTCACGACCGAGAGTCGATGTCTCTAACAATAAAGGAATGTTGCATAATGATCAGGAAGCAATTCTGATTCATGCACGTTCACATTGTCCATTGCCTGAATGCTTTTTTTTAGATTACGCTATGGCAGAAAGTTATGAAGATGTGCAGAAATGGGGCATTAGGTGTGACTAATCCCAACCGGAAGGTAGGGGAGGTTGATTCGAGCTGGGTGCATTCACGCCACAAGCACTCAAAAAACACCTCTTTATGTAAGTTGAACAATGTTTCACAGTTATCCTTGTCAAGTGCAAGTTGCGTGTAATTGTTATCTTAATAAGGATAGCTACTAACTCCCAAATTTATCAAGTTTTGACAAACCTGACCTGTGTGCCTCATATCATAAGACAATGAATGCTGCAAAGAATTCACTTAGGGTTTGGAATGATAGACTCTTCCTAACGGCCTTATTTCACACTAAGAAGATAAATTACAACGCACCACATGAGTTTTTAGGTTAGTAATGTTAATTTCAGTTCTATATCAGGAGCTATTTACCACAGAAACATTGTTCGTCGCTATATTTCTTTCTAGAATACATCCCACATCGTTAGAAAATTGGCTGTTGAAATATACTGGCACCAAACTTCTAGTTGTAGATTTTGTGCGTCTTTATATGCGTGCCGTACAGTGCTATCACAAACATGAAACGTGAGCTGAGTGGTGGTGTGTTGCCGTTCCAAGTGCCTGATGAGTTGTTTCCGTGACAAAAACTAGTTAGAAATCTGGCAGCGCATGCTCGAGAGCATTCGACGCTAAGTACACAGTAAATAGAAAAGTTTTGCTGCATTGCGATTTACTTTGAAAACTGCCATGAAGTATAAAAAAGTAGAATAATATTACAGGCAATATTGCAATGACTGGAATATTTCCATTGACAAAAAATTAAATGATACTGCGTCCTGAGGAAGTCGATGTTATGTGAAGCATGCAGGGGGAAATTGACTGCGGTGCAACCTTTTTTTTTATCGTTACCTACACTGGCCGAGCCAAAGTGGTTTCGCCTGCACGTACAAGAGCCATGCTAAGCATGCGCAAGGAGCAGTGACGTCACACAGTGCACAGCTGGCCCACCGGTGAAAGCGTGCAAGCACCTGGAGTGACGTCTCCATTGTGGGTAGGCGCTTGACTCGCGTGAACTGAATTGTTAGCCTCATTATCCCTACATCCGTGTGTCTGTCGGTCTGTCTCTCCATCCATCCATCTGTCTGTCTGTCTGTCTGTCCATAGCTCACTCCTAGTATGTCCTGGCATATCCGAGTTAGGTCGCGTGTTTTTTAATGCGAAGCATTTCTTAGCGCACTCTGGCGACATTGAGCATATCTATCTATCTATCTATCTATCTATCTATCTATCTATCTATCTATCTATCTATCTATCTATCTATCTATCTATCTAGCCGCTTACGTTTTGGTGCTTTCGTGGTCACCCCCTTAACTTGGCGTTAACCAAAATTAGCATGGGAGGGCAGGATCGTTTGACAAATATGACGTGCTGCTCAAGACCTCAAAAGTGTCGCAATCCCGTCACGTACGTCGTCAAACAGTTTCCGCCAGACAGTGGCACATACCCACGGACGGGTATGTGCCACAAGTGACTGACACTTCGTATCTACCCAGGAACGACGAGAACCAACATGGGCAATTTTAACGTGCGAGCGTTAACAAATAACCGAAATTGGTAGCGTCAACCTGAAGAATGCAAAAAATGAATGTCAGGGTTCCAGCTGGAATCGCACGAAAGCATTGCGCGTGGCAATGAAGCATTTTACCACAGAGCTACGCCAGGTCTCGGAACTACTTTTCAAATAGACGTTAATCTTCGTGAAACGTCAATAGTGGTTACAATACTGCCTACCCAATTTTATCAACATTACACGTGTGCTCTTTTCATACATCCGTCACGTCGGGTTAGCGTCAATTGTGGTTAGTTGCCATGCACTCAAGTTGATTTATGTAGCAGTCAGTGTTCAGGGTCAGCATCCTCGCGAGCATGAGTGCTTCATATCAGCTTTTGGTATTGCCAATACGCATGTTCCAGTTGGCATTATTGCGCAAGTGCGAATAACTGGTTATATTAACATATGGAACTCTTCTACGCATGTCTGTGCTCGCGACATTTGTACATATACTTAGCGTCACTTCATGAACTGTCACACAATAATAAAAAGAATTTGCAACACAGTCACCTTTCTTCTGCATGCTTCGTATAACGTTGATTCCCGGGTACGTGGGTTCCGCCAATTTTTAAGTGTGAATACACTTTATAAGCGACCCCAAACCATCCACCGCCGTCGGCGGCGTCCGCAGTCTTCTCTCTATCTTTAAAAGAAAGAGGACTTGGCGGGCCGGTGCGCGACGCTCTACCGAATAAGCCACGGACGCGACGCTGATATCGGTGTCAGTAACGCGCCTAATACCCCCTCCCCCTTCACTCGCTCCTCCGCTCTCCTCGCTCGCTGCAGCTGCGCGCGCACCCCTCTCTCTCGCGCGCCCACCTTCTCTCTCAGTCTCCCGTCGAGAGCGGGTTGATTGATTGATTTGTGGGGTTTAACGTCCCAAAACCACTATATGATTATGAGAGACGCCGTAGTGAAGGGCGCCGGAAATTTTGACCACCTGGGGTTCTTTAACGTGCACCCAAATCTGAGCACACGGGCCTCGACATTTCCGCCTCCATCGGAAATGCAGCCGCCGCAGCCGGGATTTGAACCCGCGACCTGCGGGTCAGCAGCCGAGTACCTTAGCCACTAGACCACCGCGGCGGGGCCCCGTCGAGAGCGGGTCGTGAGGGGGAGTTAAGGTAAAATTCGTTGGCATTCGCCAGTGAGTTAACGTAAACTCCACCGTGTGATGAAATTGCGATTCCCAGGAACCATTACACCATAAAGGCACCATAGTGTGGTTAATAAATATAACAGTGCGAATTAATAAATACCCCTCATAGCATCACCTCGTGTATTCGCACTTAACCATGTTCGCCCTCGGGGAAATGCTTGGGAGTTTTTTAGCTAGAGAAACGTTGGGACATGTTGTGCAATGACGCTAACAATTCGTACAAATGTACGCTCAGAATTATGCTGAACACTCGCCTATATTTTGTATAAGATGTTTAAAGCTGCATAACGGTGTCAACAGTAGCACGGATGTTACAATTGCTAAAAGCGGGAATTGATCTTTAACGCTAGTACTTCGAAGGATGATAGGCCTCACTACGATTGCGAAGACCAACTTTAGTGGGAGGGGCCTAAAAGTACAACTGACGTAAGCCAACAAGATGCCTGTACCATAAAAGCACATTTGCAACGTTTATAGGTTAATAACACAAGCACTGAAATTATAAATCACACTTCACCAGCCTTACTCTTCCATACGGTGTTTTACTGATTCAGTTCCAATGTCAGGTGGAGTTTTTGGCAGAATACTTTTGTCACGCAGAATGCATGAAATACTTTACTGTTTACGAAACTGACACAAATCATTTGCATTCTTCGAATTACACCTGGTGATTTCAGCCTTCTTAGCACCCTCACACTGTCACCAATGCTTGCTTTTGCCGTTCCTTGGTAGATATGAACTGTCTATCACTTGTGGCGCATACCCGCATAACGCTGCCCATGGTTTACGGGGTCCACATAAAAGTGCAGGACACGGTTTGACGACGTAAAAGACGGTATTTTATGGTTACTCTTTCGTAACCAGCCAAACATTTTCGTACACCCTTCAACGCTTTCATTCTACGGTATAAGTGGCGCCGTCACTACTCTGACGGCTAGGACACCTGCTGCATGGACGCCGAAATGCACCACTGGTCGTGATGTGACCAGAGATCATGCTGTAACTCTTCAAGGAATGATGGTTACACACACCTCCAACCATACTCTAAAATGCGCAACAGTAGAAAGCATTGTGATTGCTTTCTTGTTCAGGGACACACAGGGTTATGAAAGATTTGCAAACGTCTTCACACTTATGCAAGTTGCCCATCGACTTACCTGATTAGAACACATTTATCGGAAAACGTGTGACAAGAATTTTTCTCTCGCATCAAGAACAGACTGTGAGGCTGTACGCATAACACTATGCACCAAGCAATGTTTTCACGTAAATGCAGAACAGTGACCGCGAAATACAGTGCCCAAGCTCTTAGCGCATTGCGAGACACGACAATACACGACAATCGCTCCGTACTCAAGGAGACAACAATTACTATCTATACGCTGAAAGAGAGAACCTTTACAAATAGGATGAATTTCTTTATGGACACTCAGAAGTTAGATATGGTTGATTTCATTAGAATTATTTCTGATGCCCTCCTCTTCCTCAGTGCAGGGTAGAGAACCAGATACTTGCTTACCGGTTGACGTCCCTCCCTTTTTTCATACCCATTATAATATATATATATATATATATATATATATATATATATATAATGTCGCCTGACGAAGAAAAACTGCTATTCCAAAGACTAAGTTTCCGTGCAACACAAATTTTTTGACTAATTCTACTTGCTCCGTGACCTCGACAACTTCGCTAGAAACTTCAGGTTGCATGAATATTTCTCGCACAGGCCTTCTAACCACGAAAAAGTTCACCGTAATAGAACAAGTGTTTGGACACCGAACAGTAATCAAGACAACTGTCTGGACCTTTATATTACCGCAGTACGGAAAGATATAGTACACCAATACCACAGACAGAAAGCAAGAAACTTGAGAAAATCTGAAAAAATGAGTATGAGAAATCTGGCATCTAGGACAGACATGACAATAAAACCCGCTGACAAAGGAGGAGAACTTGTATTCCTAATAAAACAGACTACTTACAAGAAGCTTACCGCCAACTAGACGACTCAAATTTTTACGAACGCCTCGCAGGTGATCCGACACACGAATACAAACGTATCGAATCAACAGCACTATAGAAACTGCTGGATTCAGAAAAGAATACCAACACTGACCACAGACTGAAGCAAGCAGCATGCCCTCGTCTGGGTCGCTTCGACATCCTCCCAAAAAACCCAGGTCGACCAATCATACCAGCCATAGGTACAATAACTAAACCCATTAGATGGTACGTGGAAAAACTAATAAGCCACGTTACATGCACCCTCAGGTCGTACATAAAAAACACCACACATTTTTTTCGCCACATTGCAGGCCTTTGTGTGCCGAAAAACTTGTTCTTGGTTACTCTTGATGTGTCCTCATTGTATGCAAATATTCCTCACGATACCGGCATAGCTGCATTAAAAAAACATGTAGACAGACCTTAGACAACCTGACACACCAGATTTCTCTGCCATCGCAAGTCTGACGAGAATGGTCCTAGAATAAATTCATTTGAATTCAATCAACAGTATTTTCAACAAATTAGCGGGACCGCTATGGGCAGCAAAATGGCAACCAATTATGCCAACATAATTATGGTAAAGCAAGAATCCGAATTTCTTACCCAAAGTTTCTTGAAAATACTTTTATACGGAAGATACACAGACGGCATCTTTTTTATTTGAATCCGCAGTGATGATGAATTTCACAGCTTTATCGACGCTTACAACGCTGTGCATCGATACATGCCCTTCACACACACACACCTACACGCAAGGAACCGTAAACTTTCTTGGTGTTACCATAACGACAGAAGAACAAAAAGTTTCTACAACTCTATATCGCAAACCAATGAATCGACAACAATACCTCCATTACCAAGGCGATCACCCGCGCCACTGTAAAAACAGTATTCCATAGAGCTGGCGTCACCAGTTTAAGCGAATTTCCTCAGGAGACCCTGATTTCGGCACGAGCTCACAGATGCTAAAGCTTGTGCTTGATAAACTAAAATACCCGCCACATTTAGTGTATGATACCGTTCAGAAAGCAAAAAAATTGAAGTGTGATGACTTACTTATCAAGTGACCACCACAAGAAGGCCCGCAACGAACAAACCGCTGCCTAACATACAGCACGAACTTCCCTAGTTCCCCAACAAAATCCTTAAACGACATTACCACATTCGGGAATAAATTGATTGTCTGAAACGCGCAATACCGTGAGCCTTTGGCGTCGTTTACCGACGACCACGCAACCATAAAGTCACACTTGTCTACTCTCAAATCAATACTTCACCCCTAATAGTTAATGCCGACATTGCTTAAAGTCACGATGTCTTGTATGCAAAGCGATGCAAGAAACAGACAAAGCAGCCAGCACACAATCCAAGCTTTCGAATAACATACGGGCAAACCTAACATGCCATGCCTTTAATGTAGTATACATACCCGAATTCAACATGCGCAGAATGCAGCGCATTTGGCAAACAGAAACATCATTTAGGAATCGTTTCAATAATCACAGCGCCCATGCGAAATCAGCCCAAATTCTACCTCTATCGAAGTATCTCAACCTCTCCGACCATGCAGTTGGCAAACTATCAGTAACACTTTTCAAACGGGGTTTAAATCAAACCGGGAATGTGAACAACGCGAGCCATACCTCATCCACCGATTTAACACCCTCTAGAGAACAATAAATGAGAATCTGGGTACAATTGCAGCAAAAACAGCTTAGAAAACAATAACGGCCATAACAACAATGATTTCACGGCACTGCAGCTGCGATGCACAACTGTAACTACTTCTACGTGTAACTAGTCTTTCGAAATACAGATTTGGCGTTTTTCTGTTTCTACCTTACTAAACATTAAGTTGTGCCAAGCACGAAATGTCCAAAAGCGACCCTGTGCAGAATCAGGAGGCCCGTATACTGCGTAATGCAGGAGCAGGCCAAACTTGACATTGCACCCGCTTGCCAGCCTCTGCGGCGATACCTGGCGCCCCTCTTTCAACGACAAGATGTTAACGTGACAGTGAGTAGTTAAAGGCTTCAACTTTTTAGAAAAAATTTTTTTCTTTACCCCCGACCCGCCACAATAATGTGGCGCTGTCTGGCCGGGAACAATACGTTAGGGAAAGAAAGTATAAGCAGACCACGGGCATCTTAATGAAGATCGTCGAAATAAAGTAAAATGAGGAAAAGGGGGAAAGGAAAAGGAAAAAGAAGGATAAAAAAGTGGAAGGGGGTGGTCGGGGGGGGGGAGAGTGTCTACCTCGTGTTTTCAGTTCTTTAGGTACTCTTTCTCTCTCTCTCTCTCTCTTCAATATTGTACAAAGCTGAACACCAATGAATTGTACCCTCACTCCTGATGAAGGCCAGACTCTTGCTGGAACTTCGAAAGAAATCAGGTACATTGTGACCTCTCATAGAAGATCTACCTGACTACTCTCACTGCAACGGCCACTCTGCTGCCAGGCAGACCTGGCTACATATAGCGCGTCTTTGTCTAAAGTGTTTTGAGGTACGCTTTACATTATTGAATGAAGTGATGTGTGCAGTCACACTTGACAGACGGTGAGGCGACCAGAAACGCTGACGACCACAGAAGAAGAATCACAGCACGAGTCTAAACTTTTCCATATTTATTCTTAAAAAAAGACAGAAATATGCGTAGGATTGCCAAACGTGCCAAGGATAAATAATGACCGAAGTTTCCCGAGTGGGAACAATGGTTAGCATGAAGAGCATATATGTTGAACTGCGATAAATGTGGTTTGTAATCTGCGACAAGCGTGTGCGTTATGAGTGAACACGAGTAAACACGAGTGAACACGAGTTAACACGCACACCCGTATGCTGCGAAAGACGATGTTTATTGATGAGACGCATTCAGTATTTTAAGCAAGATGGCTTTATGGTCCGTAAAGTGAAGGGTGGGTGGGTCTGGTTGCAGCTGTCGAAGGTCAAAATTTGCAAAGACGTGGTCGATGCACGTCCCGCGAACTGTGCTCGGATGATGTTTGCCGTCGTGCGTTACTCGTTTCAGCGAGTTCCGCAACTCCATGTAGTCGACCACCCAATCGTCCTTGATGACGTCGGCGTTGAAGTCGCCAACTATCACGAAGGGTCGTCGTTGCGATCGTTGTTTCAGATATTCTTCCACGGCTTCGTCGACGTACTTCTCCACGGCGGCACACGATAGTTTGGGCGCGAGGTACATTCTCATGACGTCGATTCCGCAGACGCTAGCGACGCAGTGCTCGCCGTTTGCGCGTTGTTGAGCGCCGGGTTGCAGTTGGAGGTCTTCGACGAAGTTGACGTCGTCACGCTTGACGTAAATTCTTATGCCGCCCGCAGGTCGTTGGAGCCCGTGCGTGCACGCAGCTGTAGCGCATTCGGCAAAGTCAACGTCATGGGGGGCGCTCCACGTCTGATTGAAGCTAAGCACGTCCACTCTGAGGAGTACGGGGCCTCGCACGAAGTCAACCACGTCATTGCCCAGTGACCTGGTGTTTAGCAGTGCCAGGGTGAAGTGGGACTCGGAGTCAACGTCGTCAAGCGTGCAAAAGCATACATATTCACCAGCGACATCGGAAGTGGAGCACAAACCAACCAACGAAGGGCGGTGCGCCCCGACACTCGATAGCGAGCGCCGGCCCCAGCCTGCGCATCTAAAGGTCGCGCGGCGCGTGGAGGGGAGAAGCGAGCGCAGCGCGCGCTGTGTTGCTTGGAGGAAAGGATGCACAAATGGCTGGCGGAGGAGGAGGGGAGGCTGCGGACGGCGACGGCGCATGTGTAGCCCCTAGTATAACATGCTCCGCATGTAAAAAATCACAGCACAGTTAAGGAGCGACTTATCATGTGTGGTGTGAAGCTCACGTCCATCCATCTGTCCATGTGTCCATCCGTCCGTACATGTGGTAATGCGTCCAATCGTGTTCGTGAATGTAGACGGCGCGTTGGTAACAGCGACGAGACGTGAGCCAAGGAAGCCGAGCGCAAGCGTCCTAAACGCTCCCGCCACTCAGCTTCTTTCCATGCCCCACCAACGATTCGTCACGTACATCGACTATCTAGGAGACCTAAAGAGGGAACTCGGTCTCCACGTACCCAAGCACAGCCCCAGCAACAGCCGATCTGAGAATTGTGGTACAACGCTATCTAAAATGCCCTAACTTAACTGCAGTTTGTATTTTTTTCATGAGACAGCGCCATCTATTATACTGTTCGTTTGATACTGCCTTCTTTTCTTTCTCGTCTCTTCTTCTCTCGGTTACGCGTGATGCGAGGCAAGATTAGACTAAGAGGAGCTTCGCCCCTATTAGCCTTGTGTGGGTACAACACAGGAACCGGGTGCAACAGACTACATCTCCTAGAGAGCATATTGTGTGTGCAAAATTGTGAAAACTAAAAAAGAAGACTCCTGCAGGCATTTATAAAAAAGTAACGTATTTTATCTGATGGCTGTACTGCGTTAAGCACAAAGCACTTTCTTTCAGTGTTCGTAATTTTTCTGTGCCGAGCACGGGAGACGCCCAATTAGTACAGTCGGCCAAATTTCAGCTATTGCGCATGAGTAGCAGCTTTTTCTTTGTATCTTTTGTCATAATACTCAACCAAGTTGTACGAAAGATGACAACAAATGAATGTCCGCAAGTTACATGTCCACGAAGCTTGTTTTTGTAAGTTGGTTTCATAATATGCCCCTGACCGTAAAACAAATGGCTTGTGACCACAATACCTCAAGTTTCGGCAGACTGCTAAATATTAAGCCTCGTCAATTTTATGTAAAGATTAAACTATAGCCCTTGAGCACGATTTCTCGAATACAAACACCACGCAGCGTGGATTGGCGTTATCTAATTTTACTCTGATTACCCAAGCAACTGCAAAACTCTCAATACTTTAATGGGGAGTTGGGGCGGCGCCCATTCATTCGGACTTTAATGCACTAATCAGGACTTACTGCGTGTTCACTGTGACAGTAGCAGAGAAGCCTAACACGCAAGTTCTGCAGCAAACCTAGTTAATGGATGTGATAAAAGAACGCTAATTTCAGAAGAGGAAAAGGCCTCTAGTTAAAAAACAGGGACCGAAGCCGCACTTCTAATGAAGGCCTAATGACCCACAATGCACGCAATGTATCATGTTGCAATCATGAAACAATAAGACAAACTACTCATGCGGCACAAACACAACCACATTACTTTTGTTGTTACGCAATTGGTGCTTTGCTTTTCCTGCTTCGTGCTGAAAAACCACACTGTGTGTTTCATCGTCCGCATTTTTAATAACCTAACTGTTTTCAAGCAAGCTTCCGAAAACTGTAGCTGAAGCTTTCCTTCAGCCGTAAACGGCATTGCTGTCATATACAACAACTACTACTACAACTACTACTACTACTATTGCTAATATTCATAATAAAAAGAACTTCATCTACAACAATACTACTACTGCTGCACCTCCTTCTCCTCCTCTTCATGTGCTGGTCCTTCATGAAGACCATTCCTTGTCTACGACCCATGACAAACCTCCACCATAACAGATCTACTGTAACCAAACAGATTGCTTAAAGGGGCCCTGCGACACTATCATAGCATGTATTTTTCATCCGTTTTTCTGGTGCTGTGGAAGGCTCCGATATCGTTGTGCACATGGCAACGCCGAAATCAACCCTGCAATAATTTTATTTCCCGGGACAAACTACCTTCATTTCAGAGTAAGGTGACACACATCGGCTATTTTTGTTATGGAAACTGACGTCGTGTCAGGTGACATGACGACAAACAGTTCACTTTTGATTGGCTTGACGCGATATGTAGCGTCTGATATTCCCATTGAGGTAGCTGGGCCATACAAGTGAATGCTAAAAACAGCAAACATCCTTTTTTACACTTCTTCAAAAAATTATCTTGCTTCTAAATGATGTATTTTCAGAACAACGAACACAACACTTATAGCCTGCAATTGAGGCTACGTTACGCTAGCAACTATAAGTGGAAAAGCATGCCGCGTTTTTAGCAAGCCGAAAATGCGACAGGCGGTGGGCGCCGGCGTCGCCATAGAATGCGCCTTGCATGCAAGCCGAGAAGTGACCCCGTCCAAAGCGTATGTGCGTATCTCGCACACTGTGACTGTGGGAGCGTCTGCTACCAGACGCATGTGGTTCGTAGTAACAATGCCAACGAGGCCGTCAAAAAGAGTGGTCATTTCGGGAATGTTTTTATGAAACGCGTGGTGTGATTGGAAGTGGTCTTTCACGTCAGCAGGCGAATCCTCACAGCAAGCTCAGCGCTGCGGAGGCAACAGCGCTAAGAAAAATACAGACTAACACTTACATAAATCTGCACACTCTTCACCTGATCTACCCCACGGCGTACAGAGATATGTGCCCGTGGTGTGGAGCCACTCCAACACTCTTTCACATCAAGTGGGAGTGTGCAGAGCACGACGAAGAGCACGACACCACTGGCACGTGGGAGGAATGGGAGGCGCTGCTGTCTAGCCCAGCCCTAGTGGATCAGCTGCGACTGATCCAAAGAGCTGAACGGATGGCTCACGCCAGTGGGGCCCTGGAATAGGGGCACCACCCTGCCGGACAGACTTCGCTCTCCACCCCGTATATTCTTCGGGGCACTGGAGTTCAAGCCTGTCTGGATTATGTATGTAATAAAGCTGTCTAAAAAAGGCGAGTGAAATGTGAAAGAGAGTGTTTCTCGTCGTCGTCGTCTCGAGTTCTGAATTTTGGGGACTCATAGGTTCACGTTCTGCGTGCCAATTTACATAGTTTTTGTAGCATTCGTCTCAGTATCATCGCCATACGCATTCAGGTGCGAACTAAGGCTTTGCCAAAAGTGTCGCAGGACCCCTTCAAGCAATGTTATGACATTCGTAAGCTTCACTTTTGTAAGTCTATGGGGCACATGTTCCTGCTTGCAGACTACGATGTGCGTGAAAACTGTCTTGAGGATTGTGCCATACATTGCCGTGCTCTGTGATTGTTTGTAAATAGTGAATACGACTCATAATTCTCCTAAATTGAATAAAAAAGATTTGCACTGTTTCAACGAGTGCTCATCCTTATGATGAAAGTTTTTCAATGTTAGAAAACATTAAATTATTAAAAAAGTAAGGTGCAAACAAAAGAAGAGAACTTTTGCATGGATTGCATGAAATATTACTTTGGGAAATGTGCTCGCTGTATCGCTTTGAGTGAGCTTCTTTGATAGAAATTTTCTTGGGATATTGTGCATATAAACTCGATAAAGTGGTATTTATTTAGCTGATAATTGTTGTCTTGGAATCAGTAAAATGTCCCCACTGTTAGTACAAACCTTTGAAAAATGTCTCTTAAGCTTGACGAAGTACTATGGACCATCGTGCAATGTGAAAGCTTTCTGTAAGCAGACGCTAAACCTCTGTTAACAATAATAACAATTGATATGCCTCCACGTATATCATACGTTAGCACAACTACCATGCAGTGAGGCAAAATATCATGGAATGAGTCAGCTAAGAAGGCCCAAACACCACGTACCACACGTACACCGGCAGGGAAAGAGGTCACCATGGATTTGCATTGTGAGCATGTGCCAAGCTATCGAAGCTGCTGAAAACTTCCTTAGAAAGGCTATTCCATTCAGTTATTGTGCGAACAAGAAAATAAGAATAATACACATCAACTCCTGAGGTATAGGTCAAGAAGTCCTCACAGAAATCGGTGCAAAAAGCATTTATATCAGATGAAAGCAGGTGCAGCGTTTACTCCAGATTGAAATTATCAGCTGATATAGCTGATAAGAGGAATTTAAGTGGCCGATTTCTGTGCTGACATTTTGTGTTTGTAGTGCTGGGGTTAGCTTGACTTGCAGATTTCTTCGGGCTGTAGTATAATGACCAGAAAGATATGCAATGATTTTGCAAAATAATTAGTTTCAAAAGGGGGGCCACACAGGGGTAGAGTTCGACTGGCAATATTAGGTACGTAGATAAAACAATTTGCAGATTGCGCATACAGTGGAAATCGGTAATATGCGAAGCAAAAATGAGAGGGGTTTACATTTCACTTTAAAATTAGCACGACGTTGCGATGCGTAAAGGTGTAGTACACAACAACCCTACTGAAAATTCCTATACAGATAGGACCCGAATCATACGATGTTATTGGATACAGGTGATACAGGGATTACGGGCCACATGGGGGATACAGGGATTACAGGCCATATGGGGCATACAGGGATTATGGGGCATATGGGGTATATGGGCCATACAGGAGTTCTAGGGTTTGTGGGTAATATAGGTGATAGGGGTCCGATGAATTCTCCGGTTCCGCCTGAAAATCATAGTGTAGTGCAAAAAAGAGAGAACGGTCACACAAAACCACACACCATATAATTTTAAGTAAGCATAAACTAGCCCAAAAACAAGTCCTTCTGCAGAACAACCCTGGTTACTTTGGGCAAGTAGTAAGGGTCATAAGTAATGTTTGCCTAAGCATGGTAATAAGGCTATACCAGTTTATAAAGTGTAAAAAATATGAATATGCCACAATGGTCCATTTAATGGTGCTTCGAAAGTGCAGTAGACTAAACGGGTGGAAGTGTTGTATGTAGTGTAGTGTCGGGACTTTTGAGAAAAACAAGACAAATATTTTTGCATCCTAGAATTTATTTATATCATTAAACATTTTGCAAGGAAGTGTGTTTATCTTTCTCAGCCTGCTAGGTGCATGCATATCTGCTGGCTGATTCACAAATTCTGCAAAACCATTTGCACAGTAATGGGCAAATACATGTAGCACTTACTAAATACTTTACTTATTTGTTTAACTGTAAGTTAAAACATAAAGCAAAATACCATAAAGAGTACTGACACAAAATTTTGTGGCTAATATAGCCTGCGACATCGATTCCCTTGAACATGCGTATATCTACAAATTGGATGAACAATTATAGCTCAGACGGCCAATTATATGAATATTAAAGTTTGCGTGCCTGATCCAGTGCTATATGCTGCATCTCGCATCATTGAATCACTGAAAGTGACCTGAAGCTGAGTCCTAACTTCCAAGTGCCACCATTGTTGCCGAGCTCAGAGTTGGCACAGCTACTTTATTGACATCATAGTCGTTGTTGCCTTTTGGCCACACTTGTGCTAGTAGGCTACTATTCAGTGACTGCTGTGTCCATGCCTAATGTAAACATGTGGAACGTGAGGATGCCTCAAGAAAATCTTTGCACCCGAACGAGAACGATCAACTTGACGACAACGACATTGTGCTGCATATGCAGCAGCAAAAGAATGTGAGCACATAACGCAGGCAGCACGTAAGTGCGTCAGTGTTCTGTGTGTAAGGAGGAAGAAGAACAATACGCCATGGTGGGCCATCTCTAAAGCCAGAAGTGCCGAGCGGGAGCTGTTTGCCCCAGCACCTTCATTACTGTGTTGGTTGTCACAACCCACTTTCACTATTGATACACCTGCTGTGCAAGTGCTACTTACACCTGGAAGCCCCGTTTTTTGTGTACCATTTAGCACACTAATTGGCATTTGCTGCATTCTGCGGCTCGTGTTCTTAGAGCTGTGCCAAGCTAAAACTAGTCTGTAAATAACAGACAGCAATTGTCCATCTGTCCCATGCTGCAGCAAGCAATCCACCACATTGTGACTAATAGGCTGTCAACAATGTTAATATTGCAAGACAAAAATTTGCGTCAGTACCTCTTCAAGCAATACTCACTAGCCACAACCTCCAAATTTCTCGCTGTCAGGGCCCCGTTGAGGGGCACTTGTTTGTCCTCTTGATGCACAAATACTCCAACGTGGGGCTACTATGACGCTCTTGTTCTGAAGCTGAAGGACACTCCACAGGTGCTTTGTGGCTTCCTTGCATTATGACCACAGCCAAGCCTGCTGCTCCTTCTTCTGCCTCTCAATTGAACCTGCAGAGGAAAAATGTCTCCGTGATCCTTTTTTCTTGTGTGTGGGAGTTAATGTCGTTACACTAACTCTCAAATTGTTTCTTTAACACTTAAAACTTACTAGCATAACTACTTCAAAGAATAAAGTTTCAATAGTGAAAATTGATCCAAGAGGTTCCACATTTTTGAATTCAAGCAGGTAAATAGAAGGTCTCCAAGAAGAATATGCGTGGAGCTCTAAGCACGTGCATGAGTTGTGATCTGTGGCCTTAGCACAGCATTTAGAAGAGCACATGCTTTTTCTACTGAGAACAAAAAATGGGGTAAAAATGTGAAGTAAACAATGAGTAGGGGTACGCAAATATTCATATTTTTGGATGTCTTTTGAATATTATTTGCTATTCGGTTCAATTCGTACGGCAAATTTTGCTATTTGAACTATTATAACTTACCAGAGACAAAAAATAGGGTCAATGTCTGACTGAATGGGACCCTCCAAATTTGTAATATGTTTCACCTCATCACACTCGTATTGCGTGAAAGCTGCCTTTCTGGCTCTGCTACGGTCGCAAATGTACTGACTCTAGAAAAGGCTCATTCTAACAAGGAGATGATGGGTGAGGCAGAGACAAGTGCTTATTTATAGTGGTTTTTGACCTGAAATTTGATCAACTCTGGCTGCGTGAAATCGTGCATATAAGCACATTCGTGCATATATAAATTCAATTGTGCATTGCCTTATTCTTTATAAGGCAACTACAAAACGCTACCCTACCAACACTTATCAATTTTGCCAAAAGGAAGACTTTCATCTCATAAGAATAAACTTTGGAAGCCTCTCCAACTTTTTTCTAGAATTTCACATGAAGTTTTTTGAAAAAATGCTAGAAGTATTCGAGAAATTTCAGAAAAATATTCAATTTGCACACACACCTCAGTATTAGAATTCACTTTGGCACACATACTATAACAATAAAGTTTAAGAGAATTGGGAAAACCAAAAATAGTTGAGCATTTTATCGCACACTCGTGCCACACAGAATTATTCTTCTTGTTCTTCAAGCACTTTGATGATGTTGAAGCAGGCAAAACCATATAAAGCATAGCCAATTAGGGGCACACTTGCATTACAGCGACCTTTTCCTCCTGTTCTTCGAGTGCCTTGACGGTAACATTTAATGTCCAGCAATTTAAGGGCCTCGATCATCTACTGTCATCACTTAAATCGTTTTCAAATTGTTCTTATAAAGTGTAGCACATGGCTGATATACAGGAATGAGGCATGCTAAAATGGGCATTTTTTTCACAAATTCAGTATAGTATACACAACACTCTCCATGAAGCAATTTAAGTGGCCCAGCAACCCTTTTCGAGCATGGTCAGAAAATGCTGCGGAGGGTAGTCGAGGCACCTGAAAGCATTTGAGAAAGACATAATAGGGCAACACGCAGCCTGTTATTAATAATTTATTATCAGTCACCTGAAAAACGCTGTTTCCCCTGAACAAATAAGGCTCCAAATTCAACTGACTGCGCTTCAGGTGCAATGTGTACAACCACAACCGGAGGCTGCCACATGCCCGTGCACCTGTTCGTGATTACACTGAGAAGAAGCCTTATGTTTGAAGAAAAAAAAAAGGGGGGGGGGAATAAAAGAGCTGAAATTCAGGACGTATGTTGATATATAGGCATAGCTTCTTGTCCCACAGTCATCCCCTCCTGCGTGACTTTGAGTGAGCTCACTCGAGCGAAAGGTGAAAGAAAGCACGTAACGTATGTGACGAATTCCTGTAGCTCCGCTAGTACTTCGCAGATTGCAAACTTTTTTACAACAGTCAATTTTGGATGAATTAAGTTTCTCTAAAAATCGGACGTATGCACCTAGGGACAAAGAAGGCAAAATAACTACCAATATGGATAGGATAGTTAAAATAGCAGAGGAGTTTTACAGAGATATGTACAGTAGCCGGGACAACCACGACTTTAATACTATAAGAAATAGCAGTAACCCAGATGACACCCCACCAGTAATGATAGAAGAAGTCAGAAAAGCTTTGGAGAGCATGCAAAGAGGCAAAGCTGCTGGTGAGGATCACGTAACATCAGATCTGCTAAAAGATGGAGGACAGATTGTGTTAGAAAAACTAGCCACCCTGTTTACGAGGTGTCTCCTGACGGGAAGAGCATCAGAGTCTTGGAAAAACGCTAACATCATCTTAATACATAAGAAAGGAGATGACAAGGACTTGAATAATTACAGGCCGATTAGCTTGCTCTCTGTAGTAGACAAGCTATTTACAAAAGTAATTGCTAACAGAGTAAAGAAAACATTAGAATTCAATCAACCAAAGGACAAGCAGGATTTCGAACAGGCTACTAAAGAATCGACCACATTCATACTATCAATCAGGTAATAGAAATGCTCAGAATATAACCAACCACTATACATAGTCTTTATAGATTACGAGAAGGCGTTTGATTCCGTAGAAATATCAGCCGTCATGCAGGCACTGCAGAATCAAGGCGTCGATGAAGTATATATAAACATTCTGGAAAAAATCTACAGGGGATCAACTGCTACCATAGTGCTTCATAAAGAAAGCAACAGAATACCAATCAAGAAGGGTGTAAGGCAGCGGGACACAATCTCCTCAATGCTATTTACCGCGTGCTTACAGGCGGTTTTCAGAAGCCTAGAATGGGAAGAGTTAGGGATAAGAGTTAATGGAGAATACCTTAGTAACTTGCGCTTCGCCGATGACATTGCATTGCTGAGTAACGAAGGGGACGAATTGCAACTCATGATTACGGAGTTAGACAAGGAGTGCAGAAAGGTGGGTCTTAAAATTAATCTGAAGAAAACGAAAGTAATGTAAAATGACCTTGGAAAGGAACTGCGCTTAGAGATAGGTAATAGTGCACTTGAAGTTGTAAAAGACTATGTCTACTTAGGGCAGGTATTAACCGCAGAGCCTAACCACGAGATTGAACTAACTAGAAGAATAAGAATGGGGTGCAGATAATTCGGCAAGCACTCTCAAATTACGACAGGTAGATTGCCACTATCTCTCAAGAGGAAGGTATATAACAGCTGTATCTTGCCAGTACTTAGCTACGGAGCAGAAACCTGGAGACTTACAAAGAGGGTTCAGCTTCCATTGAGGACGAAGCAGCGAGCAATGCAAAGAAAAATGGTAGGTGGAACCTTAAGAGACAAAAAGAGAGCAGAGTGGATTAGGGAACAAACGGGGGTTAAGGATATCATAGCTGAAATAAAGAAGAGGAAATGGACATGGGCTGGACATGTAGCGCGTAGACAGGATAACCGCTTGTCATAAGGGTAACTAACTGGATTCTCAGAGAAGGGAAGTGGGTTAGGGGGAGACAGAAGGTTAGGTGGGCAGATGAGATTAAGAAGTTTGCGGGTATAAATTGGCAGCAGCAAGCACAGGACCGGGTTGACTGGCGGAACATGGGAGAGGCCTTTGTCCTGCAGTGGACGTAGTCAGGCTTATAATGATGATGATGGTGATGATGATGAAGTTTCTCTAATGAAGACATTTGATGATTAATTGTAAAGGCTTTTCAGGGCTTCTTCATTACAAGGCATTGCGAACATGTGCCTGTAACATGAAGGTAGGAACTCTTCAGCGTGATATGGTTTTGTTATGGCACAACGTAGTCATTACAATTTCGGCTTCCAGTTTTAAATTTAGTCGACCAGTTTCAAAACTTTACCCACTGTACAAACCACACTTTTATATCAGTAAATTATCCAAAAATGAAGAAAATGCAATTATTATGTGAGCAAATACAGTACATGGATATAAAAAAGATAAGTGCAAGCTGCAGGAGTGTAAATGGCATATTAAAGCTGTATTAGGAATGTCGTGGAACTGGTAGAGATGAGTATTAATGCATCAACAGCAAACAAAAATTTTCAAAAAAAGCAAAGCGGCCCACTTTGTTATTTATGGGGGCCAGAACTGTAAGCGGCAGTCCCCCCACTGAGTGCTGCCCCCCGAAAAGCAAAAAAATTGGATAGTTAAGTCAGCCATAAAATAAGGTGATTCCACACAAGCATGCAACCACAGCTGACACAAATAAGCACTTAAACAGCATTAAAAAGAAGCCCCCAAGCACAGCCCCTAATGAGCCCTTTGCAGCTACACGAGCTATCAACAGCTGTTTCGCTGAAGCATGCATGCTCCTGCACCCTCCTCTGAAAGAAGGCACCGCGCAATAGCCAGCATGCTTCACACCAAATGCTGGTGCAAAAGCCCCCCAAAAAATGAGGACTCAGGACACAATGTCATGTAGAAGCAGCTACAGTGCTATGAGAAAAGCATGCAAGAAACTCATTCATTTCAAGGCTTTGCCTTTGCTTTGCTATGCATGGATGAGTCATGTAAATATTCCTCGAACCAGGGTGCAAATGGCAACTATTGGCACCCTTGTTCAAGAATAATAGCAATTGAGAATCGAGATTAGCAGTTACCTCTTTTGAATTCAATCTCACTTAACTCTACAAAACAAAACGCTAGTTAAAGCAAATGTGAGTGCTCCCAAGAGTGAAGGGTTTTGGGGGTGTTAGTGACCAATGACTAAGTCTGGCCAGTCAACTTACGAGTTCATTAAAATATGATTATCTTTTTCACCTATAGTTACAGTGCTCCATAAAAGCAATATATTGCATAATAGGTGCTCCAGCTGGCACCTTGCAGTGTCTCGTGGCAGTGTAGCGGCTTCCCTCCTCATGGAATTGCGCCTTGAGCTCTCAGTTTTCACAGCTTACACATATCTGAATGCACAAGCATTTGTGCACCAACTCAATATTTATAGCTGAGAGGCCAGAACTACAAGGAGGCGGGGGGGGGGGGGGGGAGTCGAGGTTCCTTGACATGCCCTCCTGTGAATTTCTTCCCGGGACATTTTCACAAAATATCTGAGGCGCCATTTCTTTGAATAGAGGTTACCTTACTGGGTTGCAGTCACTATATAAAGGTCTGAGATTGAAAGGTTGTAACTGGAGCACCAATTATGCAACACATTGCTGTTAAGGAGCATTGAAACCATGTGTGAAAAAAATCATCAACTGGAGCACCAATTATGCAACACGTTGCTGTTAAGGAGCATTGAAACCATGTGTGGAAAAGATCATCATATTTTAACGGACTCGGAAGTCGACTCACCAGACTTGTCAGACTTGCAATGAGCCGCGAGTCTGAGTCTATTAGTAAGGCCTAAGGAAAAAATATATTTCATGAGTGAATGTGAATGATTCGCAGATTTCTTTTTAACCTATGCAGGGTGCTGCTCAATATAAGCACGCAGAGACAGGTAAACGCAGAAGTGGTTCAGCTGGTAAGGCAATGTGTTATGATATAGAAGTGTTCTTCGGTTGTCCAGAGAAGTGTTACATTATTAAGTAGTACAATCGATCATCTTACATCGCTGCCGAGAAAAACACTGACCAGAAAAAATTTGAAACAATTCAGTGTGATGTTTTGCATACGAAACAGCTCCTAATAGCACCTTATTAGGGCATCAGTCAGTCAGTCTATGATGAAGATTTTACAGATGATGCTGCGCAGTCACTGAGGAGGTGTTTTGAAAGAGAGTCTCACACAGTGACACTGAGGAGTAACAAGAATTCACCGACTGCAGCAGAGGAGCTCCAGGTCAATGCTGCAGTCTACATGGAGGGACTAGTCGGGCTGGTGATGAAATCATTGCTTGAAGGATTGAATATTCTGGAGTGCCTGAGTTTCATGCTTGTGATGAGCAATACTTGATTGTCTCACCATTATTGTTAAACCCACTTGAGTTGTCCAGTGATTTAACTAGCCATTCAATTAGAATAAAATATTGCAATGGCAATTATATGGACACTTTCAACAGCTGCTACCATTGAACATAAGGGCGCAGTTACGAGTGCTGGTGCGTGCTATTTGGATAAATACCACTACACGGCTTGTTTACGTGGTGTGCGCTCAGCACTTTCTATTCGTTGAGACTACCGACAGCACAAACACCCACTCACTCTCAGCAGCACTGACATTAACTTTAACCAGAGTTTCGTTTTGTGAAATGGAATCTGAAGAGTTAAGGGCTAATCTTTGTATAGCATTCCCATTTGCTCCTATTTCCTACATTGCTTCATGCTTGTAACAAAACCTCGAGCTCAGACTTTATCTTTGGACCCCAACCAGCATTTGCTGGCGTGCTAAAACAGGGGTGCAACAGCCGAAATACCATTTGGAGCAATTTTTGAAGCAGCAAAATGTTACTTTTGGAGCACTAAATTCCTAGTTCGGAGCTGGTTATGGAAAGAAAGGACATGCATTTTTATCATGACATAGCGAATTTGGAGCACTATAATAAAGGCGGCTTACATTTAGAGAAAAAACATGTATAAACAATTGAACATAACCTAAATTATGTAGTGTGAGCATACTATTTACTACTATTTCAATGAAGGTAGTATTTTGAACCACCTCGCTAAGGAACCAATGATAAAGTCCATATTAGCGTTTACTGCACCTGTTAAATTAATTGACAAACTATAAGAATTTCAATATCAATCTGCCGATAGTGTCAGCTTGAAATTTGGAAGATTCGTAAAAACGAGAAGTAGAGGTGGTGAAAAAAAAATTGGCGCACAATTTAGTTTATTTCTGTAGAGAAGCATAAATGTCACACACTGCTTCAAATGATTGACAGTAGCTTATTTATACGTCCGTAATTATACTGGTACTCAGAATTTAATGGTGTACAAACGCATGAGTAACTGAGCAAAATGTGAAGTGTCCCAGTATCGCGAACTGCCCCTTATAAATCTCAACGCGCTTTTTCGCGGGCACCGGTCTAGTGCGGCAAAGGTGACTCAAGCAGCTTTAGAACCAAAGTCAACAAATTTTCTATCCGCTCACCACCCCCCTCCCACCCACCCTTTCCAGCATGGGGCTATGTACCGCTTCGGCTACCTCGCAAAACGAGTTTGACCGGATAAAGTAACAACGGCGCACGCCCGTTGCCCTGACGACGGTACTAGATATCTATCGCCAAGACCGTGGCAAGGACGCAGCTTCCAGCCAAAATTTGTTATTTGCCACTGCTAAGGTAATCAACGCCGGCATTTGCAGCACGTCGATCTTGTTCGAGCCTTAATAAGCCATAGCCGCGTTTCTGGCAAGAGAACTTACATTTTCCGCGAAGGGTTGGTGCAACACATTTTTGTTTTAAAGTTCGGCCATCCCGCCGATACGTATCTGTTGTGGTCAGCGGAGCGATAGACATGCAGTGTTGTTACTTTATCTGGTCGATCACGTCTCACGAGCATAGGGTGGGTGGCTAGATTATTTTACATATATTCTAGGCACTTTACTTCGGGTCTGCGCGCTTTGAGTGATGGCGCAAAGCTTCAGGTGGCCGACATGGCCTGCATTGCTCACCGCAATTAGTACACCTGAAAAAAAAATTGAGGCTGGTTAGGCATTTTGGCGCAGCGTGGTGCAATTTTAACAATTTCACGGGTTTGGCGCAGCTCGGTGCAACAATCGGGAATTGTATCAATTTGGCGCGATTGGCACAGCTGCTGCAGCCCTGCTAAAAGGACCTGATGTTAAACTGTTCAAGCTTTAGCAGAGCATTTTGGGGGCAGTTAAGTCAGCCATTGGAGTCTACCCGGTTACTGCCTTCAATTAAGGAGTAGCGACAATAACTTTTCTGCACTATGTATCTACTTTGCCATTATTGAATAAGACAGCTCTGCGGGTGTATGTAAACACTGCCTTATTTCAGAGCACTGTGTCATTTAGAGAAGACCGGCAAGTCCCAGACTTACACGTATTTTTTACCCTATTGTAATCATTTTTGAGCATGTAATAATGATAGCAACCAGAAGTTTATACTAATTTGTTTAGAGCCTTGCTTTCTATTAACCGAACCAAAGTATGGTTTATTTTATTTATAAAATGCTTTTGTTTGCTCCTGTACATGATTTTGGACATTTTGCACACTTTCTTTTAGATCAAATGAAAGTTATTCTAAAGGATCAAGTTCAGTTCAGTACACCACCATGTGTTGCTTGAGTATGTGCACAAACAATCAGCATATCTTTTGCCATTTTAAAATTATCATACTGACATAACAAAAAATGCCATTTCGGGAAAATGGAGTTCTACTTATGCAATGAAAATTGCACATTTTTTTTTCTGTGCTGACCTATTTTTTTTACTGTGCCACCTTATCTATTTCACTGTGTCTGACTTCAGTAAATGCTTGAACAACACTAGTTAGACAGCCTTTTCTTTTTGCTAAAAAATGCTAAACTTCATGCTTTTCGTCAATTTACAAAGAAAATAAGCTACAAATATACCATATGTAAAAGGGCCATTTGCTTTCAGGTCACTTTTTTCAGTTGATTAAAAAAAGATACGCAGGATGAGGACAATACTGTAATATCTCAAGCAAGCGCCCCCACCTAAACAAGTTCCATCCTCTCTCTTTCAAGATATTTAAAACATGCACGAACAACTGAGCAAGCACTCCCCCCCCCCCGCCCCGCCTTTCTGCCATTTCTGCAGTTTCCTTCACTTCTTTTATTTAGAAGTGCAACGAGGTTGCAGAATCACAGTGAATTTATGCATATTTATGAAAGTGTATCAGTTTCGTTGGAAGCACATGCGACTTTTTCACCACAATGTTGATTTTTGATGCAAGACCGAGCAAGAACCCCCCCCCCTCCAATTCTCGTCACCTTCACCATAGTGGGAGCACTTGCTCAGGATTGCACGGTACACGAAAATTGTGGAAAAAAAATCTGCTTTCATAATTAGTAAACAATGAAAAAGTACTTTCTTCTAACTTTTGCTTACCCTGCTTCCTTCATACACAAAATTAATAACAGAACCCTTACAAATATTATTTAGTTCTGCAGCAATGGAATATGCTTCCCGCTGATATTGTGAACTCCTCTTCTGTCAAATTTATGAACAGAATTCAGAACTCATGTGAACACCTTGTATACTACACAATGTGCATATTTCTTGCTCTTACTTGTTTTGTACATAAGTTCTATTTATTTTCCTCACATTTTTGTGTATTCGAGTTGAACCCATTCCTGCATGGGCCCGAGAAGGGGCCTGTAGTATTGTAAATTAAAATAAAAATAAGCTACTTTGAAATTCACATATACTTGTTTCCCTACACTGACAGACACACGTAGTTTCAACCCTGTTCAAGAAGCGTGAAGTTGGCAGACTTCTCAATTAATCTGCCCATTGAAAACATCAATGCTATTGAAAGCTAAATTTCTTAGCAGCACACACTTGCCTGACAGCTTCCTCTTGAAGCATGTGAAGCCCTGTCAAGGTGAGGCATCTTCGGGAAGGACTGTGGTAGCGGCTCAGAAGTTGTAATACTGGTTGTGATGCAACAATGGCTGAAGTGAAATATAGGTCGTGGTGGTGGTAGCAGCAGCTGCAGTGTTCCTGCCGAAGGTGACTGACCTGGAGGATATGACTAAAACCTAAAGGGTGACAGATAATAGGTAATAAGAAATCATGAAAAAAAATGTTCACTACATTATAGATATTCGCAACTTAGAGTGATGGACAGCTGAGCTTGTTGGTAGAGATTTATGTTGGACTTCTGTGAACATAATAAGCAAGAAGCGTAGCGTGTAACGGGTGTGTCGTGGGTAGTCCTTACATTCACAACATAGCTCAGGGGCTAAAAAGAAAGTGATAAATAGATACAACATCAATGCAATATGGCCACCAATAGACTAGGTAATAGATGAGATATAATGTCATGCTGAAAAACAATGAGAGGGGACAAGAAGCTGGACTCACATTTGTTTCGTAAACACACCAAAAATTTTGTTGATTACCATACAGGCGTAAAGTAACATGTTCCTTTTAGCTTCGGCCATACCTACATAGGGCAGATGGGCCAGTGTTAACTATAGATGAATGAAAAAGAAAAAAGCGCGAACTACAGGCTCATCAAAAACTCTATCTTTAAATTGTCGAAGGTCTGTTGAAAGCACAGGCCGACCAAACAAATGTGAAGCTCACTCAATCACAAAATGTATTTGCACATATGGCTCATTCAGATTCTCATTTATGGCTCAATTCAAGTTTCAGTGACTCGGCTTGTGAGGGAGTTTGCCGACCTATGGCTGAGAGGGGTTCTGAAGTCTGCCATTCCTTTACTCCAAAGCCTCTATTTGTTGCTCAATCCACTCGTTCCATTGTAAAAATTTCTCTTTTTGGAGGAGGCTCAATCAAACAAGCTTTTAATTGCCAGAGCCATCCTACAGGGCTCTTTTTCTTTCTTGAATCGCTGCCTTCTGCGACTTTTTTTTGGAGGGGTGGGGTGGAGGGTCTTGGGAGTGTATATATAAACACAAAATATTACCACTCAGTAGAGACGCTCTAAATGCCATAAAATCCAGAGTAAGCACTCCTAACAGAGTAAGCACCTCCCTACTTTCTTCAAGAAATGGTAAATAAGTAGCCTATTCTCCTCTACCACCATCTTCAGTGTTTCTATTTGCCAAGTGAATGCGAAACAAAGACGTGTATGCATGGGCATTCAAGAAAGTGCTTAAGTAGACGCACAGATGTGCATTTTTTATTCTCAGTGATTCTTCCACTTCCACGTTAAATATTGACCGATGACTCAGCAAGGGCCTACTCTTAAAACCTTGTCGAATTATCATTCACTCTCCAGAAGCACTTGCTGAGAATTTTTCGATAAACACAACATACTACGAAGTCTGTACTTTCCAGTAACACGTACCTCAAGACAAGAGTTGCAGTGACTACCTTACTAAGTCATATAATACTTCATAGGTAGCCATGAATATTCACTTTATTATCATGCTGTCTGCTGTGTTGCCGACCGCAACAGCTGCATGTGCTTCTTAATTTATAACTATGCAACAGTTGCACATCATATTTGCAGACTGATGTTTATGTAGTGATTTAGCCACATGAATTTATGCAAATCATTACAAAATAAACAGCTTCATGAACGTAACAAACATACAGTCAGCATGACTATAACTTGAGAAGCTTGCTTTGGCATGTTGACACTCCAGAGATACATTTCAGCTCATAAAAAACAATGCCTATATTTTTCAAAGTTAAACTGGCCCCCGAATAGAAGGCAATTAAAATTTCATGATGCAACGCATATGTGTTGTACGATTTCTTTAGTGTGCCTGTCTATCTTATGAGGTCACAGCTTTCAGTTCTTGACGCAAAGCACCCATGTAAGCATGCCTCAGATAAGTGTGAAGTGTGTGCTAGAATTCAATTTCAGGGTGCTGAGGAGTGCAGTGCAGCTGAAATTCATCGAATATTGAGCAATGTGTACAGCACCACTTTCAATACATGACAGCAAGGCACTGCAATAATGTAGGAAATTAGAAGCATGATGTACAATATTTACAATGCAAACTGACTGGGAATGAAGCAAGTGTAGAACAATGATTTTGTTGACTGAACAGATCAGATCATTCGGGAAAACGATTGGGTCAGAATTTTTGGGCTGAGTAATTCATTTTCCAAAATATAGCAGTTAGCTCAATACAGCACAGATGGTATACCATGGTTGGACACAGAGTGAGAATCTAGCGCTGCAAACTGCGTGCAGTGAGTTCCTAAAATGCTGACCGGTCACGAAAACAAAACGGTAAACGGGTGCCATTTTGACATTTCTTTGGCACTACTATGATGTACTCCAGAACTGAAGGTGCAATACAAACAGTGGAAGCATTCCGATGAGCGCAAAGAAATTCAAGTGAACCTTCTCCAAGAAGAAGTGCATGGCTGCTGTGTTTGGGGAGATAAATGGTGGTGTTTCCTTGATAAAATAGGCGAGGCATAAACCCACAAAGACTCATGAGATTAGCCATCTGCATCGGCTCCTAGTTAAAGATATCCGTGGCATGCTGTTTCGCTGGCCACGCTTTTGTAAATGTAGACAGAGCTTTTCTTTCAATTGTGTTGAAATCTAGTCATTTGCACAATCATAGTCGGCTGTGCAGCTGTCGAAAATAGTGCCAAACGGGAAAAAATGTTCAGATTCCCTTGGAACAAAGATAGAAAATTGAAGTGGATTTTGTGGAGAGACATGGTGAGTGGTATATGCCTAGCGTAAGGTGAGTAATATTTATCGACAATGCTGCATGGATGGTTTCATTTGACACATTCGCATTTATGTACAGGCGCTCCAAGCAAAGATCCTTGGCAGGTTGACTACGTGCCATCAACATATTGGCACGTCAATATTGGTGCCAAGACTGAAGTACAAAAGTCGTTTGGATGTGTAGTTTTCATCAGCACAATCACAATCGCTATCTACACAGCTACGACAAGCATACGGCATTTGTTTTAAAATGCACGGCCGCTATGCAACGTGCAGCCAGCTCTGAGCTTGATACAGAAAATAGCAAGACAGAGCCGCCAACAGCCGCCCGATATTATGCCAGGAGTGACACCGTGGAATCCACGGCACCAATCGCAGTGATGTATACACAATTATTAGTGGTTAAGAAGGCAACGACTTCGCACCAGTTGGAAAAAATGATGTGTCAGTAATGCTATGTAGACAAGAAAGGGCGCTCCACTATTCTATTTATAAAACAAGTATACAATGTGTTGTTAGTGATTTCAACTGTTTCTCCAAGCATTCATTCTGTAGTAAATTTATTCATACCTGATCTGGTGCACATGCGAGCAGGACAGGTAACAACGCTTAACAAACACGGTGCCTGACTGCGAGGTGAGCATCGCCTAGACCAGCTTGTTCACCAAAACGATGCAATGCCGAAACGCCTAATAAGCTCGACTTTACTAAATAAAAGTGGATGTCATTCATGAACATTTGAACATTTTACCAGGCCGTCACCGCTGAACACGTAGTTTTAGTAGCATATGATACTCGTTACACATGGTGAACGTTGATACAAGATACTATATATGCAACAATCTGAGACAGTGACAGAGTGTTTCAATTGCAAATGCAAAAACAGGCTGAGCGCCCTCACTGAAGCAAACACGTAAAAATAAGCACATTAGTCGGTGATGTGCATTAATATGCAAGTGTAAAATTAGTTGAAAGACGTGACAACAAAGGCCACGCCACTTAAAAGAAAACACATAATTATGATAGCACATACAGTCGATTGTTTGCCACTTCAAATGAAGATATTATTTGGCAATCACAGCACATGCTTCTCTTTCGTGGTCAGTCGTAGGTGCAACCATGCTATTGTGTGCTAGAAATTTGCAGCATATGCGTCGGGTTACCATGAAGAAAGCGAGTGACACGGATAAACGCCAATACTCAAGGAGTGATGCAGCACGCGGAGAGCCATTGAAATGGTAGCTGGTGCAGACTGCATGCATCCCATGAGCCTTTGCAAGTTTATGCCTCACTTATTCATGGGACATGGCGTGACCCTCACTGCAGTATTGTAGGTCTAACTCTCAAATGTCTACAGAGCGCAATTAAGAATAAGCAAAGAGAGATGTCATAAGACACTATCTTTTTTTTTTTCATGACAACATGGGGCCACAAAGGAAGCAGCGGGAAGTTCAGTCGCCCAACACCATACAGACTCAACTTAGCTATCTCTGATTGCCATATTTTTGCTAACATGAAATGCTGGCTAGGAGGCCTGTGCTTTCACCCAGTCCTGTTCTTCGCTCTGCTGCTTGATGCAGGCTCGCTTACTGAACTTCTAGGTGGATAGCGAAGGAAGTTGCAAGGCAGACAGTTCTGATGAAGCTCTTGATCAACATTTGTTGTGCTGAATACTAAATCACTGAGACTCTTACATTACTAAGTCAAAAGTGTGGTTGCTAACTATTAGTGCTGTTCTTTTTTTTGTAAGAATCATCCTGGCAAAACTGACGTATTTACGTGTGGTGCCAGTATTGTTACTAACTATTTCTGTACCATTCTCCTTTCTTGTAATTCCACTGCAGCTTGGGCTATGCTAGGCTGCAGTATTGCGAATAAATAAATAATGAGTTGGTGCTACACACTGACAAATGTCTGAATCAAAATGGCAAATATGTACAGATGTAGCTGGTAAATGTACCTAAACGTTTCAAATGAAGCAGTCTTCATTTTCGCTCTGGTTACTACTTCTCGACCGAACAGAACTTGAAAAAAAAATGCAACATAGAATGAGTGACCCTTGCCTAGCCTATTAGCACAAATGTACTTGAATGAGCGACTTTTGTATAGACGTGCGGCTTGTGAAAGCAACCAGGACAATGGAAGTTAGCATCTTATATAAGTTGTTAAAATCAGTTTTACTATTAAATCACACTTACCTTCCAAGTTCTGACGTTCTTTTCACAGTCACTCTGGTTGAAAAGATTGTGTTGCATGGCGAGTCGTTTTTTCTCCATCTGCACGAGGTCAGTAAAAATTGTTTAATCAGACAACACATAAAGTTGGAGAGCAGGCTACTATAAATAACCACACAGAAATGAAAACGTAGAATGTGTGACTATTACATGCGAACAATAAATAAATGCAATGTAGTGCAGGTTCGCTATCAGGAATAGCGACGTCGACTTGTTCATATAATAATAACTCTACCGGTGTCACACCGGATATTTTCAGCCCCCTCAGGGCCGACCCGAATGTGGTTTTTGATCGCGATCAACAGTGCCAGCTACAACTTATGTCACTGTGCAGCCGCACATAATACATTTTAATCCAGATCGGTCATGATTGCGATCGAAAGATCCCATGGGACACAAGCGCGCGGTATCAGGTGCAGCATGCCAACATACACAACACACCAATAAAATGTGCCACATAAAAAAATAAAACACACACGCACTCAAACATGTTTTCGTTGTGCCTTCCTTTGTTCGCCTAAACGCACGCCAGTGAAAACGTCATGGAAAATAAAATGACACTCACCTCACAGAAGGTGGACATTCTGTAATATCAGCTCTTCTTGATGTCCTTACCCGGCTCACTTTGCCGATAAAGGCCTTTTTTGCCATATCGGCAACGCTCAGCGAAATGAGGCATTTCTCGAGGTTGTCCACAACGGCGCGGTAACCGTCTCCGCAAACGGCGAACGTGACTTTTGATGCACCCCGCATTTCAAATTACTCTTTACGGTTTTACTGAACCACATCTGTTTCACACCTGCCGCACAGTTCGAAGAGGCATAGAGGCTGACAACAGGAAACGTTAAAACCCGGTAGCACAAGACAAGCAACAAACCCTTTCGCCACGGAGGAAGGAAAAAGGTAAGGAGAGGGCATGCCCAGCCGGCGCAGGGCGTAAAAAATGTGGCGGAAATGACATCATGGCGGCCATATTCAGTAGGCACAATGGCGGCGTTGTTATGGTTACGTGTTGCGCAGTGAAGCTGGTCTAGCAGTGAGCGGCCGCGGCTGGCGGCGGAATGTGTGCCTCCCAGGGTCTCGTGCTGAGCCGTGGCGGACAATATCTGTGCTCTGCGCCGCGTTATTGGTTACGCAGTGTTCGTCTGGCTGTTACATTACTCTTAGCAACGTTTACAAATCTCTTTGTCCATCACGGGGTTTCAACAGTGCGTAGAACAAGTGCATATCCATGTGTCGTGCGGCGGATGACGCGGATGAAGCAGTTGGTGTTCAGCGAAATGGCGTTGGGCACAATGACGAAGCTGAATGACGACGAACGCCTTGCAGGTCAGTGACGGTTGAGCAGTGCTCCTGCTTGTGACAACGGACCACGCTGTTGAGCCCAGCAAGACGCCGTGAGGACCATGTGCACATACGTAGTTTCGTGTTGTGTGTGTACAGTAACAACTTGCATGTGCGTATTAAAACACCTTTTTTGTTCCGCTTGGTACGCTCTCCACCAGCATTGCATGTAATCTCAACGTAACAGCAACCACGTTCAACTGTCACTAGCACCGTGCTCAAAGTCACCACGGTCGCAGAATGCTGACGCAGGTGAGTTTCACGCGGAACACGGACACAGTGGCAGGATGCTGCGTCAGTCACGTGGCGGAATGCAAACGTAGAAGGCACACGACCGATCGTGTTGTCTGTACAGTTGCTGAATTATTGACGTGAAAGCACTCGCCGTTGTCAGTGCATCTAGCGCGCGTTCTTTCGTAGTTGCTTCGTTGTCAGCGAGCTGTTACTCTTTGTTATTACTCGGACGAAGCGATTTCGCTGAAGGTGTCCCGCTGGCTCTGAGTGATGAGCCCTGTTCCATTAGTTTCGGATCGTCACGACACACGCGCTGCGCAGCCCACGTGCTTTCCGAGCCGGAGAGGGAGTCGCGCCTTCTGCTTCGCATTCATATGCAAACAAGAGAGGAGAAATTGCCTACTGAATATGGCCGACTTCCGGCTTCATCGCGGCTTCACAACGAGTGACGTCAGGGCCTCTCCTTACCTTTTCCTTCCTCTGTGCCCTTTCGCACAACCTGCAAGCGCCATACTGACGACGAATGACTCCGAAATGGGCTTGTCTTGGCCGCTTGTCGTTAACCGACTCTCCCGTAGTTACAATGAAAAAAAAAAACTCGAAGCTGGCGAGAAAGAGAAAACTTGTTGACACAATTTCAAATTCATAAACTCACGTTTTTTCGCGCGCATAAAAAAGCACGCAATAAGTTTGATTGGTTTCAATGGTTTTTTTTTTCGCGCTACCAAAAATTTGTATTTTGGCTTCCGTAGTGCGGCTGTCAGGTGGCGTTGACTTATAGCTCGTAAACATCCGGTCGCGCAAAAATGCAAATGGCAGTTAAGCATTCTGCGATTATCTCGTTGATTCTCATCGGCGCAGTAACAAACTGGACCTACCTAAAGCGGAGAGCATGTGAAAAAAAATTGAACTTCACTAAGCTTCCCAGCTGATTATTGTTCAGCAGCATGCCGTGACGGCATACGTAAACTGGCGTACATAAGCATACATAATCGCCAAAAGAACGCGACCAGTGCACCCAAATTTGAGGAGACCAACAGAAAAAAAACACATCAAAGATAAAATTTGTCCGTGTTATTCTAGATTAACGACGAAAGCATAAAGCGCAGATCTGCGAGATGTTGACTATTTTTTTGTTCAATACACAGAAAAATGGTAGAGATATTCTCGTCTGGGCCTCGTAATTACTCTGTGGTGTTGTTTGGAATTTTTTCACGAGCCGTAAGTGTTACATAAATGAGTATTCAGCTGACCTTACTGTATATGTAAGCATTAGTATATTCTTTATCTTGTATATGCATATGCCAGAATTCAGCGTAAGTAATAGTGTAAAAACAGCTGAGCTGTGGAGAATTATCTTTGGCTAAGTTGTAAATTATGCGCAAAGCTCTGTTTTGAATAACGTGGAGCTTCTTTAAAGTGCTGCTAGTAGGAAGAACAATTAAAACGTGAGACAGCTTAACGCACGAGACTGGCCTGCACATCCCTCAGCAACTTTTATGTTAACCAAACTCCTAGAATTTTACATGGCTGGCAAAATTTTTATGTCTCTAGAGCTGCAAGTCACTGATTCCTGTCATAGCGCATGCTTCACCCCGTGGCCAAAAAGTGACCCCTCTCGTATTAGCCACAACAATTTCTAGTGCACTTTTTCGAGTCACGCTCCATTTTTACTAACCAAAAATTCTACGAAGATTACAATATTACTTAACGCACATTCTACGCGCAGCTTCTTGTTGAAGCGATGCTAACTGCAGCCACATGCACTTCGAAGTTGTAGAAACATAACATTATTTCGCTACTTGTTGGCTCTAGAACTGCCAATGCTCAAGATTCACGCACACCGCTATGTGCGTTCAAGGAGCCGCGAACTAAGCGGAACGCCTACAGCCACTTTACGACAATTGAAGCCTGCCAAACTGCATGCGCACAAACTTCATCCATAAGGAACGAAAGCGAGGGGTGGGGAGACAGCCTGCGTGACTGAGGAAGAAAACGAGGCTGCAGTCGCTCTTGATATCGACAGACTCCGCGCTTGTTCTTTCGTCTTCGATCTATCGGTTACGCCTCTAACGCAGACAGCGAAGCCACATGACCCAGGAGCACACGCCTTGAGATCAGCTCTCTCATACAACTGTATTATCGGGGCCATAAGTGCATGGTCATCGGCAGGATTCTCTCTTGAGGGGTGCAAATGGCTGGTGTAGGGCGAAAGTACTGCCATAGCTTGGGTGGGTGCAAGTGCTAGCGAGGCTTGAGGGGGACAACTACCCCATTTTTTCCCCTTACTGACACCCATGCATAAGTGTGCAAAACAAAATGAGTAATAGATACTAACAATCTTGTTAATAATAAGTTAAACAAGAAACAACCCAGTATGCTTCTCTATGTGACTCCTAGCTGGCGTAGGATCCAACGTTTCTCATGAGTGCTAATCAATATTAACATGCTGATGTCAAAGTGACGCATAAGAATTCACAAGTTATAAGACTCAATTGCCATCATATTACGGAAATTCAAGCTTGACACAAAGTATTTCTTGGTTTTGTTTTATAAGTGTAAGACTTCCTTAAAGTAAATAAAGAGGGCTAACACTAGACACTTCTCTTCAATTTTTTGAAGAATGAATTCTCTCTGCAGTTACACTACACCAATGTTTTCTTTAAACCATGCTTGCATGGAACTGCAAGATTACGTCCCTCAATAAAATGAGAGAGATTTCTTTAAAGGCCTTGAAAACGTCACTTAGAGACAACTCAAAACGGGCAAGCAGAGCATGCGCAAGTTTGTGCCACACAATTACTCAGATAACACATTTCAAACAATGCACATTGATGCACCACATCATTCAAACTGAAGAGCTAATGGTCACAATATATGTCTTGCAAACAAGAGTGGCTCAAGTCGTTCTTTTGAGCTTCCATGCATTGCTTTAAATGGTTTATCCGTGTGTTTGGTGGCACAAGCTTTCTTCTTCCTGATACTTGGCTGGGCTATCACAGAGGAGGCGCACAATAGAATATAATTATCCACACTTTGTTTTGTGCACTTCCATCTGAACCATTGAAAACGGCTTGTTCCACGGTTACGTGTACAGCATCATCCCCATTGGACCACTATTTGTAACGACACTCATGTCACAGCACATGAGCATATTGTGCACAAAGCAAAGCGTGGAGCATTATTTGCTATTGTGCACCTTCTCTGTGATAGCACGGCCACGTATTAGGAAGAAGAAAGTTTGTGCCACTAAACACTCTTGTCAACTATTTTAAGCAATAAGTGGAAGCTCAAGACAACAACTTGAGCCACTCTTCTTTGCAAGACGTAAGTACCGTGACCATTAGCTGTTCAGTTGGAATGATGCGGTACATGAAACCGTACAACAAGCTGTTTACAAGCGTTCAGATAGAAGCACACAAAACAAAGTGTGGAAAATTATTTCCTCTTGTCCACCTTCTCAGTGATAAACACAGCCAAGTATCACAGACAAGCATTCTTGTGCCACAAAAACACTCTCATGAACCATTTCAAGCAATACCTGGAAACTCAAAATGAAAAATTGAGCCCCTTTTGTTTGCAAGACATGAGTACCACTGCGAATAGCTGTCCAATGGGCATGATGCTGTACATGCAAGCATACAACAAGACGTTTTGAAAGGTTCAGATGGAAGCGCACAAAACGAAGTGTGGAGAATTATTTCCTCTTGTCCACCTTCTGAGTGACAACCACAGCCAAGTATCACAGACAAGCATTCTTGAACCACAAAAACACTTTCCTCAACCATTTCAAGCAACACCTGGAAACTCAAAATGAAAAATTGAGCCCCTTTTGTTCGCAAGACATGACTATCATTGCAAATAGCTGTCCGATGGGCTTGATGCTGCATATACAAGCATACAACAAGACGTTTTGAAAGGTTCAGATGGAAGCGCACAAAACGAAGTGTGGAGAATTATTTCCTCTTGTCCACCTTCTGAGTGATAAACACAGCCAAGTATCACAGACAAGCATTCTTGTGCCACAAAAACACTCTCATGAACCATTTCAAGCAATACCTGAAAACTCAAAATGAAAAATTGAGCCCCTTTTGTTTGCAAGACATGAGTACCATTGCGAATAGCTGTCCAATGGGCATGATGCTGTACATGCAAGCATATAACAAGACGTTTTGAAAGGTTCAGATGAAAGCGCACAAAACAAAACATGGAGAATTATTTCCTCTTGTCCACCTTCTGAGTGATAAACACAGCCAAGTATCACAGACAAGCATTCTTGTGCCACAAAAACACTCTCATGAACCATTTCAAGCAATACGTGGAAACTCAAAATGAAAAATTGAGCCCCTTTTGTTTGCAAGACTTGAGTACCGTTGCAAATAGCTGTCTAATTGACATGATGCTGTACATGCAAGCATACAACAAGCCGTTTTGATAGGTTCAGATAGAAGCACACAAAAGAAAGTGGGAAAACTATTTCCTCTTGTCCACCTTCTGAGTGATAAACACAGCCAAGTTTCACAGACAAGCATTCTTGTGCCACAAAAACACTCTCATGAACCATTTCAAGCAATACCTGGAAACTCAAAATGAAAAATTCAGCCCCTTTTATTTGCAAGACTTGAGTACCGTTGCAAATAGCTGTCCAATATACATGATTCTGTATATTCAAGCATATAAAAAGACGCTTTTAAAAGGTTCACATGGAAGCGCACAAAACAAAGCGTGGAGAAATATTTGCTAATGTTCACCTTCTCTGTGATAGCCCAGCCAAGTATCAGGAAGAGAAAAGCTTGTGCCACTGAACACTCTTGTCAACCTTTTCAAGTAATGCATGGAAGCTCAAAACAACAACTTGAGCCACTCTTGTTTGCAAGACACGAGTATTGTGACCATTAGCTGTTGAGTTGGAATGATGTGGTATATGAATGCGTACAACAAGAAATTTTCAAAGGTTCAGATGAAAGCACACGAAACAAAATCTTGAGAACTATTTGCTCCTATTAAGCTTTTGCGCTATAAACACAGCCAAGTACATATTACGAGCAAGCAAGCTTGTGCCACCCAAACACTTATTCAACTATTCAAAATAATGTGTTGAAAATGAAACTGAATATTTGAATCAACTTTGTTGTAAGACAGGAGTAGCATTAGAAATACTTACTTGGCCAGTGGTGAAGATACTTTCATGCAGACGTACAACAATCTGTTTTCAAAGGCTCAGATGGAAGCACACCAAACGAAATTTTGATAATTATTTGCTCTTATTCTGTCTGAGGAATAAACACAGCCAAGTACCGTTCACAAGTCAGCAAGCTTGTGCAAAGCCAACCAAACTCTCAGATCGAACATTTCGAGCAGTGCATGGAAAATTGATCTGAATATTGGATGTAGTTTTGTTTCAACACCAGTACTGCTAAACCTTTTTAATGTGTTTGTATGTAAATATTTTGTACTTGTATATAGATTAATGACTTCATTGATATCTTTCAGTGTGTGTTTAGACCAGAGAGCGCAATTGCTATGTCATTACAGAAACACCTTGCCTCTCGACTGTGTCGTGTGCACTTTTGCCTCGAGGTCCAAGCTTCGTAGAGCTCATTCGCACTCTTCCTTGGTAGTCCTGCATGGCCCCTTGTACTTTGTGCCTTGGTTCAATGACAGGGCACGTGAGCGAGGCTTGGTCTATCTCTCCTGAATATAAGGATTAATTGTCTTTTATCTTCTTGTGCATGTTCATATAATAAAAGATTACTCATTCACTATTTTCTGTTAGAGATTTCTTATAGAAAGATTATTTATTGCACAAATACAACATTGAAATTATTGTTTTTTCTTGAATTGAACAGCATTATTTGTGCAAATATAACACCAGTACCACTAAGGTGATCAAATGAAATAAAGTACTTTGGTAATTTTCTGATACACTTATCTGTTATACTTTAGCACATATTTGCATCTCATGATATGAACTAGTTAAAATTGGTTATTTCTTGAGGTTGTGTACAGCCAACTAATGGAGCTGAAAAACTGAGTATTTTAGACCTTTCAACACAAAAAAAAACAAAAATATTATGCGTGCCTAGGTATTTGGTCTAATAAGTTTATTGATGTGCAACATTGACTATCAAGGTTGACATTTAGCCCTATCAAGTCCTATGTATGGCCCCCATTAAGCCCCATTAGCTCCTTTATTGTGCTAGATGGGAGTCCTACATACCAAACCCATAATGCCTATATAGCTCCTACATACCCCTATATATCCTGCCCAGGTCCCATTCAGCTCCTACATACCACCATATAGCTCGTGTATAAGACCTATCTACCCCCATTCGGTTCCTGTACAGCTCCTGTATTAGCTCCTGTAACTCCTGTATTGAAGCATACAGATCCTGTATATAATTATATAGGTTTTTCCAGTAGAGAAGCACGATTATAATTGTTATGCACCCTCACGTACCTAGATAAAATGCAATTATACGTTGCTTATAGTTGTGTAACGATGGCACCACTAAAGTTTTCAGTACCAGCACCAAAAGTGGTAGGCATATATATCATGTCGCACATGACTTTCATGTCGTAATTATCAAGTTTGCGCCTGGCGTTTGCGTTCGTCATCCATTCACGTCATGTAATACCACATTGGTATATTGAAAGCTAGCAAAACGGCCGTGAGTGCACCATGAGCGTAACATGTATTCTTGCTTTACATGACACGCATGCCATGATTATCATACTTGGACGTGTAATTCACCTTCGTCGCCCATTGACGTCACGTAATGTCAAATTTGGTATATGTGAAGTGACCGCGAGTGGAGCATGAGCGTTGGATATCGTCATGTTCTTATATGGCATGTCTGTCATAATTATCTTTTTTGTACCAGTCATGTACTTTCGTCATTCATTCATGTCTCTTGATAGCGAATTCGTTATATGTGAAGCTAGAGAAACGATCTTGAGCGCACCATCAGCGTGGCGTGCAGCCATGAATTACATCACGTGCATGTCATGATCTCCATAAAAGGGCTTGTGTTCGCCATGCAGTCGTGCCATACCATACCAGTTTTTTATATCTAATGTGGAAGAAACCACCGCAAGAGCATAAAAACAATGGCAATTGAATCATGACATTCATCACATACGTGTCATGACTTTCATGTTATGACTGGTCCCTTATGCTTGTCATATGGTCTTGTTATGCCATACCAATTTTCGTATAGATCCCATTATCGAAACGGCCAAGAGAGCTAAATATCATAGGTGGATAGATAGATAGATAGATAGATAGATAGATAGATATAGATATAGATAGATAGATAGATAGATAGATAGATAGATAAGGTTGATGTCACCAAAATTCACTGAGAAATGCTTCACATTAAAAAAAGACGTTATTATTCCAACCTTCTAGGCTGCCAGCTGTGTGAAGTTGAGTCTATACTGCGAGGTCCTGTTGGTTAGTGTGGAAGTTATCATTTTACTTGTCCACTGCTTCATTCAATGTCAAATGAACGAAAAAAAACGCAGGCATTCCATTCCCTGTATGTGTGAGTGCGTGCATGTGCAAATGTGGCATATAAGCTTTGACCCTTTCGCTCCCGTTGACCAGTACAGCCGCCATGATTTTTTTTTACAAATGACTAATGATGACTATGCTATTTATTGAAAAAATCGGTCGCACATGAAGCCAATAAGAATTATTTTGATCATAACTGTGCTTTTTTTACACTAGAAGGCAGCAATTGTGCATGATGCACTGTTTTTGTATCGGCTTTGATTGTATGGTCATATTCCATTGTATGATGGCTCGGTAAATAACTTTGAAGCTAGCTTTTTTTCTTTCAGTGTTTCTTTTTTCTCTTATAATAGAAGGTAAAACTTTCTATGAAGTACCTTCTGCTGCCGTAGACTTGTGGCCAAGGTACTCGGCTGGTGACTAAGGCCCGTGTGTTGTGATTTGAGTGCACGTTAAAGAGTCCCAGGTGGTCCAAATTCCTGGAGCCCTTCACCACAGCGTGTCTCATTATCATATGGAAGTTTCATGACTTTCAACCTCAAATATTTATCAATTTTTTAAAGTGCCGAATATTTTTTAACTTTAAATAAGTGGCCGCACGCACGCCATCTGACAGCTCGTTGGAGTCTAATTGAAATTAGAGATTTTGTCACTTGGTTCATGTGCAGATTCGGCCATATGAAAGCGGTGTTCTGATAAAGCATTTTCAACAAGTCTGTCCTAGCTTGAAGTTAACCTGTATTCTGAGCTTGTCACCTAGATTTAGTATTGCTGTCTTTTTCTCTTATTTGCCATTATCTAGGTTGATCCGTGCAGACACGGATTTCTTGAAAACTAGCAAACCCTTCCTATACCACCACTCGCGAAGATCGGTTGATGGCATTGATTTCCACTTATCGTTTTTGCTGACCACGTGGCGACGTTCTTTTAGATGCTCCAATGAGATACTTAAATCGATGTCGTACCCCACCAAAATTTTTTGTATGTTGCTTTCTAAAGTTCTATGCCAAACTATGCGTTGACCTGACGATGTGGAGGGTTTCCTAGTTTCTTTTATTTTTTATTTTCTCTACTTTTCTACAGCATAGATGAACGGATGCTATGCCACTAGGCAGGAAGGATTGCACTTTTCTATTATTGGTATGTATTTTTTTATCACAGAGCTTGAAATTATTCGTATTCAATGTTTATCTGCCTTAGTTTATATACTTTTGCTTTACTCATGGAACGCATAAACATGACTGTTTATCAGAATACCATTCTGTCTTTAACATCTCGCTGAACAACACTTCGTATCGAGAAATACGTCATAAGTGAAGCTTACTTTTAACGAACCCGCGTGTGTATGATGATGCATGCGTGAATGAACTATGTGATGATAATCTCTGAAAATACTAAGGCCAAGGCTGGGCAGTTAATGTAGACGCCAAGTTAGAGCTCGCTTTTCTACATGTTAACCTCGCTTTGTGCGTTGCTCGACATTCTTAAAAAAGAGGGGAGGGGGCTCGTGAATAATCCACAAAACAAGCTAGGACCGCGTGCAACAATTAAAGGTAGCGCCAGCAGGTAAATCTGCTTGCTTCTTGCATAATTTTCAGCTGGGCAAATGAATACAACTTTAAATACTATGCACGTTATTGTCGCTTCGTCACGCATGCCACCCAGTGAGTTAATCAAACTCTAGGAGGAAAAGAGTTTTATCAGCATGAGGTAGGTGCATTCGGACAAATCTGGCTGAACTGTGAGTCGAACCTAAGCTATGGGTGTAGGGAAGGACTCGTGAAAAAACAGGGAAAACGAACAACAGTAAGACGGGTCCAGGGCAATAAAAAATTTTTCCTTCGGGAAAGGGGGGGATGTAACTTTCTTGGAATGTTCTTTTTTCTTAATTGAAAACTTTGTTGAAGCGCACTAAAAACAGACGGATAGAAGGGGCTGACAAGGACAGCGCTTGCTGTCACAAATAAAGGTTTATTAGCCAGAAATATTTTTAACGCAGATAAATGGCCTTTCGCGCATGTGCATCAGTACGGGGTACAACAGAAAGCACTCGTGTCAGGATTACAAAAATTGTGCATATTATGTGTCATTTATTATGTTTTACAAGTACTAGGTGTCGAGATTAGTGTCTGTATTATATCAAATCGTACAAAGACTGCTTAGCAAAAGTGGGCTTCAATGGAGATATTTGTTTTCGATGCACAAACCCGCCCTTTTTGTGTGGTATGTCAGTTTCCACAATGGGATACGAGTCACAAGGTACAATATTTTATAACTTTTGGGTGATATCTATAACAAGCAGCTTTGTTTTGGAGTGAAAACATGTTGAATTTGAAAAAAAGAGCTTAGCAGATGGTTCGTTTTATAAAATCTGGAAGTAAATTGCTCGAAAAACTTTATGTGAAGAGTTCCAAATAATTTGCTATTAGGACGTTTAGAAACTCATGCAAAAATTGGGAGACCCTTAAGCTTCGGCTTTAAGACTTCAATGTGATAGCAAAATCTGGCCTCTAATGCACCCTTAAACACCAAAGTGCATACTTATTCACATATTTTGTTACATACAGACGAACGCACACAAACACGCACACAATAGATTGGACCAGCGTGCGCTATTATCGCCGAATGGGCTCATTTTCTTTGTGACGCCTGTCGAACAAAATGCGTTAAAGAGTCCCTGAAACACTTTCAAGTAATCATGTAATGAATTCACTAGAAGGGCTTATTGCCTCACGAATTCAAGACTGCAAAATATTTAAGCATCCCTCCAGTGCGAGTAGAGTTACAAAGGTTTGTAGCATGCTGCAATTGCATTATCTCTTCTCTCGTACCGACGAAAGCGCTGGAAGCCAAGCAGCGAGAGGTGGCAGGGAAAAGAACTACCACGCCTCGTGATCTTGAGCACTTATTTTTTTTTCGAATGCACGGCTTCATCTGTGTGACTGCGCGCGCACACGTGAAGAAGTAGCGGCCTCCCGCGGTGGTCTCAGTAACTTCATTTTTAGGCCATTGACGCACAGACGAGTTTTTGCTCGCAACCAACGGAGCCGACGCCAAGGGCAGCAGGTGTTCTGTGACACGAGCTCTTTAAAGCTATTGCGTTAAAGCCTGGCCTATATTCAGGACATATCGGTGAAGTTTGGGACACCGTAGAATATGAAAAAGTACATAAAAACTGCACACATCCAGAAAATTGCCATGTAAAAGCTGGAAGAAATTTTTTTTTGAAAATTTTGAAACGGAATGGAACTCGCGAGATGAGACATATTGGACGGAAGTGGCGTTTTTAAATCTTTTTGGGTCGTGTAGCCGACAACAGAGTGCGAAACTAACATTTCAACAGCGTACAAAATAAGCACGACATGATCGCAGCCGTGTCTGTCGATAAACACTACTGTTTTTGTGTCGTTTGCTTCATATCTTTTTACTTATTCTGCTGTGGTCGTTGGTTTACGACCACCATGATCGCTTCCATGGTGTGGCAGTGCTTCCATAAACCTTCATTACATCGACGCAGGGATACACGGAAAATCTCCGCATCGAAACAGGAACGTGAAGAGGGTCGTCTGAATTGGTAGCTTTTATTCACTTTTGCTATTCAACATTCGCTAACTTTTTTCACATTTTTGAATCTTCTTTTTATTTTCGTTGTTTTAGTGCTACCTTTAAGGGGATGGTGAATATGGATGAGTTAATGTACATTTTCTGTGCGATCTTGCTTTCTGAAAGCAGAGGTGTACGTCAGCATCATCCTACTGTTACCTTCTTGCGGAAATATGAACAAAATTTAGTGCACATGTTAAGGTTGATTAGGGAGAAAGCTTACGTGACAGGCGGGGACGTTACCCGAACAATTTTTGATTTTGCTACCGAGCACAGGGGACAGTATAATCAGGCACCGAAAGGTAAACAATTAAACATAAGGAGAAAGAATGCAAAAGACATTTACGGATATGATGAGTACATGACGCTTGATGTACTGTAAATAAATTTGTGGATTGAACGTCTGGGTCCTACAGACAATGTTTTTGCAATGGTGCGCTACGTAGCTCGAAGTCATCAGCCTAGTTACACGGATAGTGATTATGGGGGCTGCAAAAACGTAGCACATTATACAGCCGTGCATAGTGAAGTACTTCCAGATAGGAACCCACTTGTTATACTCCAAGAAGTTCCATGTTTAAGCATGTCTCTTCCCACCCACCCACCCACCCATTCACCCACCCACCCATTTTTATCTTTCCGCTAGCTGTGGCGTTGGTATGACAGAGCCAACTCACTGAGGATAAGGTGGCTGATGCCTAGGGGAGCAGTGTACTCACTTGGATAGTATGCTAAGAAAGCCAGTCTTCCTTCCAGTTAGAGTGTTCATGCAGATATACGCACTTTTTGGTCGGGCACAAGTGTTAATGCATGCCGAGAAACACGACAACTATTGAGGCACTTTAGTATAGATGCCTCAATAGTTGTTGTAAGAGGGCATCTGATTGTACACTGACAATAGCATCAGTTGAAAAAAATTTAGATTTAGGGCTGAATTCTGGCACTAGAGAGCGCTAAGGAGTTTTTTAATGAATGATGCAGATTTAATGAAAAAATTTGATGCCTATATCTAGGAAACAGTGTATCTTTATAAAAACTTAACGACGCAATTAGTCATACTAACATATTGCCATCGCAAACACACGGGGCACAGAAAGAGGCCACAACAAGAGGAGACTGAAACTTGAATTTATTCACACAACATATTATGTACCGAACAAACATGAATGGAGAGGCATACACAGGAGGGAAGGGTCCACCGTAGGCAAGTGTCATTGAGAAACGAGATTTTACTATTTAAAAGCAAGATAGATGGCTACCTGACACCATTTCAATCATGTTTTTTTGTGAAATAGGGCTTCAGTAATCTCTCTGGTATTTATGTCATGATGGGGGAACGTATCAACTTTACGCATAAAAAAAATCTGCCAGCCTAGCTATACAGTAGAATGCTCGGATGCCATACATGAGCATCTGGGGCAGAATACCGCTCAATTTGGACATTTCTTTCCGATGGTGCGCCACTGCAGATACAGGCACTGGTGGCGGCGACGAGTACTAAACCAGCGGAAGCGGATGTAGTGATCTCACCGCAGCTTTCCCGCAAAAATGAGCGCACTTTAAGTAAATTAGATTGTTCTTAGCTCTCTGCACCTCTTTTTCGATAGGTCGCACACCTCTTATTTTTAGCATAAACACGTGGTAATTGTGGTGCGCCCTCAAAGAGCTTAACGTAGGTTACCACTAAAAGTCACTCTACAGTTTATGTTGGCCTTGGAAATAAAGGCCCTCAAACTTACTGTTCTTCGCGCATGCGGGCACAGATTGACTTATCAGCTCGAGACTGGACGAGCAAATAAAAAAAAACACTGGACGTGCCAATCCACTCTGCTCTCTTCTTGTCTCCTAAGGTTACACGTACCTCTTTCCTTTACATTGCTCGCTGCGTCGTGCCCAAATTAAGCTGAACCCTTTTTGTAAGTCTCCACGTTTCTGCTCCGTAGGTAAGTACCGGCAAGATGCAGCTGTTATATACCTAAATCTTGAGGGATAGTGGAACTCTACCTCTCATGATTTTAAAGTGCTTGCAAAATGTGCTCCACACCATTCTTATTCTTCGAGTTACTTCAATGCCATGTTTCAGCTCCGCGGTTATTACGCGTCCTAAGTACACATAGTCTTTTACAATTTCAACTATACGATTACCTACTTCAAAGAGCAGCTCTTTTCCGAAGTTGTAGTACATTACTATCGTTTTCTGAAGATCATTTTAAGACCTACCTTTCTGCTATCCTTGTCTAACTCCATAATCATGAGTTGCAATTCGTCCCCGGGGTTACCCAGCCATGCAATGTCAACGGCTCAGCGCAGGATACTAAGGTACACTTCTTTTGCTGTTATTCCTGACTCTTTTCATTCAAGGCCTCTGAAAACCACCTGTAAGCATGCTTTAATAGCACTGGAGAGAGCGAATTCCCCTGCTTTACACCCTTCTTCTCAACAATCTCCTAAACAATCTCTCAACAATCGACCACATTCATACTATCAATCAGGTAACGGAGCAATGCTCACAGTATAGCCAACCATAAGGCATAGCCTTCATAGATTATGAGAAGGCGTTTGATTCAATAGCAATACCAGCAGTCATGCTGACACTGCGGAATCAGGGCATCGATGAAGCATATATAAACATCCTGAAAGAAATCTAGAGGGGATCAACTGCTACCATAGTGCTTCAGTTACGTTTATATCAATGCAATCACTGCCTCAATAATTTATTTTTCGCGTAAACAGTTCTCCAATATGGATCACTAGTAAGACATTGGCTGGTTTATTTCCACATGACAGGCTGGCAAATACATTTCTAGGGCCCTGAGGAGATGTGTTTGAATAAAGCAGCACCACAGGTTGCATTCACGTGCGCAGAGAGACAGAAAACTGCACGTAAATAAACATGGCCACTGAGATTGCGGGTGCACGGCGGGTTTCTCTTCGGCGGTCCTAATCGCACGGAGACTGCGTGTTTCCGTAGGTTGGCGTGGGTCGCTCTATTCTCCGCACCTCGCCACTCTTTCGTTCGGTCGAAAAGGCTGCCATGCTGTTGGCTAAGCTTCTGTGTGGCAGTAAAAAATGGTATTGCGTTTTTATATAATTTTGTGTTCCTTTGCAAATGTCGGGTCATGGAGAACGAGAGGCAAAGTCAATTCTGAAGCGTTTCATTTTCAAATGGCTTTTTTATTTTGCTGTAGATTGGCGCCGCCCATATTAAACCAGTAAAAATTGCGATGTCTCCGTAAGAGATCCGCATGTGCGTGAAACTTCGAAGTTTGTGGGCTGCATATAAAGAAGGGCGGGGCACCGGCGAAGTAGAGGAAAAATGGCAGCACAATCCGCGATAAGGTTTAATCCGCAATAAGCGTTCTATGTCCATGGATCTCCTTTTACACTTGGTTGGATGGATTCTTCTTGTTTTCATTGTACTATCACTGCTTTTCATTGTAACGCGGCCGCGAGAATTCCTGCCGATGCTCTAATGTAATCACAGCTGCGCTACGATGTGGTCTTAGTGACTCTTAGAAGCGTTCTTCGCTTGTTAGGCTGGAACGCTGGCCGTCAAGCCGTGCTCGCCACAACGCATTTCGTTCACACCGCGGCAGAAAATGCGCCAACACTGGGGCCAAGCCCGTCTCACCGATTGGACTCAGTTCAGAATGCAACCATTCCCCGCCGGCCTCTCCTCGACCGAATATGCAGCGTGGGCATCATACGCTCTTCATATGAAACAAGCGAACACTCGCACCCTTGCAACCTCTAATTTGACTCCTGCAATCGATCCACACCTCCTACATCTTTGGCACGCTCGCCGCGGGCTCATAAGGCGCTGGAAACGCAACAAACTTAATCGGAAACTTCGCGCTCGCATTGAGGCACTCACTGCAGAGGCGGCCGCATAGTCCGCACAACTTTCCGATGCTAACTGGGCAGACACCTGTTCGAAGGCTGCAAACCAGATGAGCTCTAAGAGTGCGTGGCGACTCTTTAGAAGCCTTCTCGATCCCTCCACCACCAGGGGAGAAACGCAACGCCAGCTCCACCGTGTTCTGCATGCATTTCAGGGCACTACGGATGAACTCGCGCGAGAACTTTGTGACCGCTACATCTGCCGCACAATTGATCCCGCAGGCCCAGCATATACGTATTCCGGCGCCCCTAACACCGACCTCGACGCCCCATACACGCTTTCTGATTTACGATTTGCACTCACGAAAATGCGACGGGGCACGGCCCCTGGACGCGACGGAATCACAGTATCGCTCCTGGCAAATCTTCCCGACCAAGCACACCTCTCGCTACTCCAGCTTATAAATTCGATATGGGACGGTTCTCCGCTTCCAACGGAATGGACCACATCGGTCGTGACATTCATTCCCAAATCGGCAAAGTCCGTTAGTATTGAGGCACTGAGACCCATCTCACTTACGTCTTGCGCAGCCAAACTCATGGAAACCATGGTTCGCGAACGCCTTTCAGCCTACTTGGAGGCCAGGAGCACCTTTGCCGACACGATGTTTGGCTTTCGCCCGCATCTGTCGGCGCAGGACGTCCTTCTCCAGCTTCAACACGATATCATAGAGCCGACTACTATGCGCCATAACGATAAAGCCGTGCTCGCTCTCGATCTCCGCGGGGCGTTCGACAACGTCAAACACAGCACTATACTCACTAACCTGTCTACCACAAACTGCGGGCAGAAGACTTTCAACTACATTCGCGCCTTTCTATCACATCGCACCGCCTTCATTCGCCTTAATTCTACCGAACACGGCCCGTACTTATTAGGCACGCGGGGTACACCTCAAGGGGCAGTTCTGTCTCCTCTGCTTTTTAACCTGGCGATGATGAACCTCCCCTCTCTTCTAAGCGAGGTCGAGGGAATACAACACGCACTATATGCGGACGATATCACAATCTGGACCAACACCGGCTCCTTAGCGCAAATCGAAGAACGCCTGCAAAAGGCTGCCCTTCTGGTGGACACCTACGCAGGTTCATGCGGCCTGGAGTGCTCTCCAGCTAAATCGGCTCTTCTTTCAGTCCCTCCGCTACCGCCGCCTCAAATTTTTCTTCCGTCCGGGCCCATCCCGTCAGTGCAAAATATTCGGGTTCTTGGCCTTCACCTCACATCGTCCTTGGATCCAAAGGGCACAATAGCAGGCCTCAGACGCACCAGCGAACAGGTGAGCCGCATGATACGGCGAGTTTCTACCAAGCGCGGCGGCCTCCGCGGGTCTCAGTCCCTCCGATTGGCCCACGCGTTTGTGACCAGTCGCGTCCTCTACGCCTTGCCTTACCTTCACCTGCGTCGTCGACACGAGCACCAGCTGGACGTCCTTCTTCGTTCAGTATACAAACGCGCTCTGGACCTACCTATTGCAACTTCCAACAGCCGATTCACGGCTCTGGGGGTACACAACACCTTTGCAGAGATGCGCGAAGCTCATCGCGTTAACCAAATCAATCGACTGTCGCAGACGCCTTCAGGGCGCCGTCTTCTACACAGACTTGGCCTTAACCCGATATCTGACCAAGACCCTCTGCAGCCGGTACCAGAGCTCTGGCGTCAAAAGCTATGGGTGGAACCTCTACCCCGTAATATGAACCCTGACCTCCATCCTGGCCGTAGACTAGCACGCGCCGCGGCCCTTCATACGGGACACTCCGATCGTCCTGGTGTTTTCTACGTGGACGTCTCGGGTCCCTCCCCCTCGGGTCACTTCACGGCTGCCGTGATTACAGAGGGCAAACACGTAGATGGCCTCTCCTTCCGAGCAGACACAGTAACGCACGCTGAAGAGGTTGCCTTAGCTTTGGCCGCCTCTAACCCTGCCTCACGCACCATCCTGACGGACTCGCGCTCGGCCTGTTCTCAGTACCTTCAGGGTTCCATTGCTCCGCTGGCGGCTAGCCTACTACAGGCAGCCTCTTGGCGCTTTAACCCTCATCCCATTCGTATAGTGTGGACCCCAGGCCACTCGGGCCTGCCCGGCAACGAGGCGGCAAATGCCGCTGCCCGCGCTTCTCATGTCCGGGCCGTTGCCCCTCCATGTCCCGAGACGGAATCTGGCAATACCAACCTGACGCGCTTTCGCGAAATTTTGGCTTATTACCGGGCTTCGCGCCGCCTCTACCCGGACCCCGCACGCGGTTTGGAGAAAGCGGACGAACGACTGCTACGCCGCCTGCAGACGAACACCTTTATAAGTCCGGCGGTCGCCAGGCACTTTTTGCCGGAAATCAATGGCACCTGCTCGACCTGTCATGTGCTCGCCGACACATATCACGTCGTAGCATCGTGCCCACTTAATCCCGTCCCTTTCTCATCCCCTTTTCCTATCCCAACTAGAGAGGCTTGGGAGGAGCATCTGCTCGGCTGCTCTACCTTGGCTGCACAACGCTCCTTGGTGGAGCGCGCACGGGCAGCTTCCAGCTCCACTGGCGTCCCGGAATAGGGTCTTCCCACTCTAGCACGCCGATGGGCCACGTCGGCACTCTCTAGTAAACTTTTTCTGAAATAAATGTTTTTTACCACCACCACCGCCACAACTGGTCTTCCCTATAGATGAGGCATGTTCATTAGGGCTTCTGAACGACATGTGAAACTCTGCTCAGCACGCGAGGGATAAATAAACAAAATCAAAGCATATGCATGGAGTGAATTATTAGTGGGGCGAAGCGTCCGTTCATTCATCTGCGCATTTGTTCGTCCATGCGTTCATCGACTCCTATCACAGTACAGCACGCATAGGATGCACGGACGGACGCTTGCCCCACTCATCATATAATTCATTCCGTGGATATCCTAGCTACACTGGATAAACGGAAGACCTACCAAGTGAGCTATGAAAAACTTGTTCTATAAAAACAATAAAACCACGTCGCGCTATGCGTCGCAGCTGTGATTACGTTAGAGCGCCTGTTATAAGTCTCTAGAGAGCGTCCAATCTAAATCACGAGTAGTTCCATGAAACGAACAAGAAAGTAACCCATACATTTGCATGTCCCCCGCGAGTGCAGAATGCGGCAATCTGATTTCGCTTGTGGATTGGGCTGTCTGTATTTATGACTGTCGAGCGTTTTATAATCGCAGCTACTCGAAAATCCGGCATTGGTGGCGCCGTTGACACCTTCAATGCACAAGCTAGCGTCTCGTGCCCACGTTTTTTAGGGGCGAGGCTCTTTATAGCGGCACCCTTTCTTTCCTCGTAGCCGTTGTAGTACGTACAAATATAACATTTTGATCTCCAAAGTAGTGCCGGTGAGATATTTCTTCTGTGTGTTATTGAACAATACAAAATAGTGCTCAATGCGCATGCCAATGGCTGCTAACGGGGAATGAGAGACAGGAGCATTTGGCTTTTAGTTAACGTGCACGCTGCAACCCCTATTAGTAGCCATTGGCATGTACATTGAGCACCATCTGACAAGAAAGGGTTGCTACGTTATACTCGCTGGGCGTAACCTCCTTAGCTTTAGAAAGATTATTGAGCGTTGAGCCGCAGTGCCATTAATACAATGAACTAGTATATTCCACGAATGAACTCGAGGTGGTCAAAGGTGGGAAGCAGATACGAAGCACAAGCTATAAGAAAGTAAAAGCCGAATTCTTTTGTCTCTCATTTCGCATTAGCAGCCATTGGCATGGAGCACTATCTGACAGGAAAAGGTTGCTACGTTAAACTCACTGGGCCGGACCTCCTTGGTTTTAGAAAGGTTTAGCGAGCGTTGGGCCGCAGTGCCATGAATACAGTGAACTAGTATATACTATGAACTCGAGGTGGTTAAAGGTAGGAAGTAGACACGGAGCGCAAGCCGTAAGAAAGTGTGCGTGTGCCACCTCTCGTTTAGTCCTTGGAATGTCCACTGGATGGCGGTGCTCCTATATGAAGAATATATGATGTAAAATTGCGAGATGGTGGTACTTGGAGTTATGAATACATGCACGAACGGACGCACAGACAGATGCATGGATGGACGCATGAACGGACGCAGGGGCGGATGCATGGATGAACGCAGGAACGGACGCACGAACAGACGCACGCACGGACGGGCAGATGGGCGCATCGACGGTCACACAGACGGACGCATGAACGGACGCTAGCAAGAACGAATGGACGGACGAATGCTCCGCCCCACTCTCCATCATTAACTCCGTGGATGTGCTGCCAATTTTTTCTGTCGTTCATTCTCCCTGCGCCTCGCTCTCTCCTTCCTGTCTTTCTCTTTACCTTTTAATCCTATCCTTTTAATCCCTCCTTTACCCCCATCCCTCGTAAGCTACTGTTGAGGTGTCCTCCCCCTTAGAGACAATGAAGGGGCTCACTGTTCTTTTCTTTCCATTTAGAGCAATCCACACACCTTTTATTCCTCAGTAGTGTACTTCGACGAAAACTTGATTTTCTGAAAGACGCCATTAGGCCGTGTGTGCGACCATTTTATTTGAAGTGGTCGAGATTACTGTAAATGAACACAATACTGATATTGCCTTTGTGCTACCAAAATATATTTAAAATATAGATGTCGAAAAAAAAAGCGCTTTCACTGAGAAGGACGTAGGGGGTAAATGCAGGTCAGCTAATCGTAGCTTTTCACAAATTCTGGCAAAGACACTTATCACAATATATTTGGAATAAGTGGTACGATTACGGCACCTAATTTCTAGAGGGTAAGTAGAATTCGGTTGACAACCTGATAAATATTGGTGCACGATTAAAGAGTAAAACAATCTTTAACGATAAAACGGCAATGTAATTCAGCGGCGATAGTTAGCAAAGTCTTCACCCATATACGCGTTTCCAGAAGAGAGAATGCTAGAATGCTTCTGTTAAACAAAATATTACCTCCTTGCAATGATACATATAAGAAAGATTCAAGAGTTGCCATGCTTTTATTCGCCAATTGGACCAAACTAAAAGCCCTAACAGAAAAGAATACTTGCCTTCAGTGCACCCAGAAAATTTGTTAGTGATTTTCGTTCGCACGTGAAAAAAAACAAAAAATGGCAGATTCCACCTACAGTGGGAATCGATGATATGCGAAGCAGAAATGAGAAAGTGATATATCACTTTGAAATCAGCACCACGTTACTAGGTGGAAATTAATGATGCCGTACATGACTTCTGTGTCATGATTTTCATGTTTGGGTGTGTCGTTTACCTTCGTCATCTATTAACGACTATTAACCATTTCGTCATCTATTAACCTTTTCGTCATCTATTAACCTTCGTCATCTATAAACCAAATTTAGTATATGTAGACCCAGAAAAACAACCGCGAGCACGTTATGAGCGTGGTGTAACGTCACGTTCTTATATGACACGCATGTCAGGATTATCATGTTTGCACAAGTCATATACTTTCATCATTCATTTACGTCACGTAACACCAAATTTCATATTGGTCAAGCAAACAAAATGGCCGCGATCACATCAAGAAGAGCGCAATATACTCCAATGTAGCGTTGACGCGCGCACACGCTGGGCACAGTGGAGCTACGTTAGCAAGACGCGAGCACTCTATGGTCAGACGCTAGGCGCGACCAGCGTCCGTCGGTGCGGTCCAACGGCAACCGACACAAATGGCGACATGCTGCATTTTGTGACGATGCGTTACCCAGGCAACATTGCGCCTCCCTCTTATTGTGACGGAGGGATACCGGACGTACTGAAACGCGCATACGTCAAAGCAACGCAGCGTGGCGTGGGCCTGCGAGTATATAGCAGGCCCACGCCACGCTGCGAGTGCCGCGATGAAATGAACAACCGGCGAGCGCGCGCTTCACGTCACGTCGAAATGTATTGGCGCTTTGAATCTGGCATGTAGTCATGCTGTCACATGACACGCATCTCATGATTATCATGTCTCCACCAGGCACATACCTTCGTCATCCATTGGCGTCACGTAATAACTAATTTGGTATATGTGAAGCTAGCGTAACGGCTGCGAGCGCATCATGAGTGCGGCATGTAGCAACGCCTCCTAGAATGCATGTAGTCATGTAACATGACACGCATGTCATGATTATCATGTTTGTACGTGCCATTTATCTAGGTCGTTTTTTCGCGTAGCGTAATACTGAGTTTTCTACATGTGAAGCTATAAAAATGGGCTAGAGTGCATCATTAGCTTTGCATGTAGTCATGTTTATCACGTCTGTACCAGTATTACATCTACATCATCCATTTACATCTGGTAATACCGAATTTGGTATAAGTGAAGCTAGCGAAATGGCCGCCAGCGCAGGATGAGCGTGGCATGTAGTCATGTCGTTACATCACACGCCTGTCATGATTTTTGTGTTAAGGTTTGTCACTTGTGTTCACCATGCAATCATGTCATATTATACCAATTTTGCAACATGCCATCTGAGCGCAGGACTATGAAATGTAAATCATGACATTTATGACATCCATGTCACCATTTTTATGTTATTACTATACAAATATATTCTTCAGTCATTTTATGCTATACCAAGTTTGCTATCGATACCATTATTGAAACGGCCAGGACAGCTAAATGTCTTAGGCGACTAGATAGATAGGTAGATAGATAGTAGATAGATAGATAGATACATAGATAGATAGATAGATTGATAGATAGATAGATAGATAGGTGCATAGATAGATAAATAGATAGATAGATAGATTGATAGATAGATAGATAGATAGATAGATAGATAGATAGATAGATAGATAGATATGCGCTAAGTCGCTGAAGTTCGCCAAGAAATGCTTCTCATAAAAAAATGGCAGATCCCACGTACAGTGGGAATCGATGATATGCGAAGCATAAGTGAGAATTGCTGATATGTCACCCTAAAGTCAGCACAACATCATGAGGTGGAGGTAAATGATGCCGTACATGACTTTCGTATCATGATTATCATGTATAGATGTGCCATTTAGTTTCGTCATCTATTCACGTCACGTGATACCAAATTTAATATATATGGAGCTAGCGAAACGACCACGAGCACACTATGAGCGTATTATGTTGTCATGTTCTTACATGACACGCATGTCAGAATTATCATGTTTGCTGCAGTCATATACTTTCGTCATCTACTGACGTCAGGTAACGCCAAATTTGGTATATCTGGACTTCGAAAAAGGCCGCGAGCGCATCAACAAAAGCCCAATATACTCCAATGTAGTGTTGACGTGCGCGCACGCTGGGAACAGCGACGCTACGTTAGCAAAACGCGAGCACTCTGTAGCCGGACGCCAGGCACGACGGGCGTGGCCAGTGTCCGTCTGCGCGGCCCGACGGCAACCGGCGCGAAAAGTGACATGCTGTATTTCGTGCCGATGCTTTGCCCAGACAACACTGCATCTCCCTCTTTTCGTGACGGAGGGACGCCAGACGCACTGAAACGCGCATGCGTCGAAGCAACGCAACGCGATGCACACATGCGAGTTCATGGCAGGACCGGTGCCTAGGGTGGCAACGCCAGCGTGACCCGATGAAGTGAACGCCGGTGAGCACACACACCACGTCATTTCGAAATGTATTGGCGTCTTGACTGTGGCAAGTAGTCATGTTCTCACATGACACGCATCTCATAATTATCAAGTTTGCAGCAGTCACACACCTTCGTCAAACATTGGCGTCACGTAATACAAAGCTTGGTACATGTGAAGCTAAGAAACAGCCGTTAGCGCATCAAGAGTGTAGCATGTAGTCATGTCGTTACATGATACGCATGTCATGTTTATTGTGTTTGCACCAGTATCATACCTTCGTCATTCATTCCCGTCCTGATATACCAAATTTGGTGTAAGTCAAGCTAGCGAAACTGCCGCCAGCGCATCATGAGCGTCGCATGTAGTCATGTTGTTACATGACACGCATCTTAACAATATCATGTTTGCACCAGTCACATACCTTCGTCATTTATTCAAGTACTGTAATGCCTAATTTAGTATATGCGACTGTAGCGAAACGGCCGTGAGCGCATCGTGAGCGTGGCATTTAGTCATGTTGTTACAATGCACACATGTCATGCTTTTCTTGTTAGGGTCTGTCGCTTGTTTTCGCCATGCAATCATGCCGTACTGTACCAGTTTTGCAATATGCCATGTGAACGAAACCACTACAAGAGTTATTGGACCAAGAAATGTAAATCACGACATGCATGATACACATGTCATTATTTTCATGCTGTGACTAGTCAAATATGTGCCCCATATACTCATGTTAAGTCATACCACGTTTGGTATCGCTACAATTATTGAAATGGCCAGGAGAGCGAAACATCGTAGGCGGTTAGATAGATAGATAGATAGATAGATAGATAGATAGATAGATAGATAGATAGATAGATAGATAGATAGATAGATAGATAGATAGATAGATAGATAGATAGATAGATGCATAGATGAGGATGGATGGATGAATGTATGTATGTATGGATGGATGGATATGGCTGTACCCTTTAGATCGTGTGGTGGCTAGCGCCACTAAGCTGTAATACTTAATGAACCAAAAACTAGATTTATTTTTTCCCTTTAAATAGTGAGGTTGAAAATTCGTACCTTGCAGTGAACGGTTTAATTTTCACTCGTGCCTTGATTTTACCCACCAATCAGATAACCTCCTTCTAGTTAATTCTACCCGCTTAAAGTCTGTTTGCCCTTCCTGTCCCTAAACCCCAGCGGTTTGAAAAACTATGCGCCATTATGCTGAACTATAGCGTGAAGCCCTTTACAGAACAATATAAAGTGTTCCGCAGTTTCTTCTTCCTCTCCACAGGCAGTGCATACCGTGTCTACCCTTTCGTATTTGTCCCGATATGTCTTGGTTCGCAAAACTCCCGTCCTGGCCTCAAACAGTACAGAACTACCCCAAGTATTATCATAGATCCTTTCCTTGGCACTTTCCTGCTTAAAAGTTCAATAGATCTCTAGTGCGGACTTGTAAATCATGCCGATTCGCCACATATCGGTCTCAGCTTCCTTCACCTTCTTCTTAACCGATAATTTTTTTTTTTTGGCCCCCTGCTGTTTTTTAAGTATTAACCAGTCAATTTTCTGGTTCGCTGTCTCCATTTTGTATCGACATTCTTTATGTACAAGTAGCTGAATACCTTTCTAGCCCAACGCTTCTCCCCCATTTCTCTCCATCGCTTCACAAGTTTTATCTTGCTGCTAGCTTACCTGCTCTCAAATGATGTCCATCCCATATCACTTTGTACTCCCTGATTTGGTGTATTCCCGTGAGCTCCTAAAGCAAGCCTACCTATTCCACGTTGCTTAATTTCTATACTTGCTTGAACTTCTGATCTCATGCACAAGACCGCATTGCCAAACGTCAGTCCAGGAACCATGACCCTTTTCCATATTCCTCTCACCACATCATTCCAAATGTAATTCCACAGTGCCCTGTTTTTTATTGCCGCTGCATTCTTGTTACCTTTAGTCGTACCGTATATTTCGTGTTCCCTTAGGTACTCGGCCCCATTGCATATCCATACGCCCAGATATTTGTATTTATCTGTTATCTCTAGCGTGACCTCCTGTATTCTAAGCTCACTACCTTCATTGTCATTAAAAATCATGACTGCTGATTTTTCCTTACTTAATCTGAAATGGAACCCACATTAAACCCGTCCTCTAGCGGTAGCCGGGCGCGTGAGGCGAAACTCGCTGGTTTTGCTGGGGAGCCCGGCGATTGGGACAGCCGGAGAGAACAACGCCATGCGCCTGCAATTTCCGAGGCCATGGAATAAAGTATGCGAAAGAGTTAAATTATTTTGCTCATGCACCAAGCTTCCTGAGCGACGTACAGCCGGGCACCAAAAGGGAATATGCGGCAAAGAATGAGAGCCGTTGCCGAGCATCGGTGGCCTCTTGGTGTTCTAAATTGGCTGCGAAAAACATTCTGTTCAAGGAGGATAATGCGGGTAACTGTGTGGCATAGAGCAAAGTACTGACAAATTGTTCCTCTTCGTTGATGCTGCTATTCTTTTGACTCGAAGAAGATGACACGCACTTGCAGCAAGAATTTATCACGCTCGACAGATAATTCATGCCATGCCCGCCACTCACTAAGCCTAGGGCTCTCTTGGTCTCTGTTTCAACGTCAGGACCAGGGAGCTCCCCTTTTAAGTTGCACTTTTATTGTCTCGTCATCAACTCTTTCTCTGCCACACGTCATCCACACCCGTAGCATTTTCCGTAAGTAAAATGCCTCCAGGCGCAACCTTTGAAGTTTTACAACCGTTAGAATTGAAAAGGAAAAATGCAAATCCTTCGTATTTAGAATAGTGGTATCATCACGCCTGCAGTAAACTGTCGCTAATAAAGACCATGTCAAAAAGCATGAAGCAGACTTGGACGATGGCGAAGAGTGCGCCTATGCTGGCGCTGTGTTTTTCTATCTATACATGTATGTGCGTTTGTCTGTTTGCGTCATCATATATATCTTCAAGGATTATACGTTCCTTCTATTCCAAATTTGTATTGTAGCTAATTTTGTGCATTAAAATATAATTTTTTGGTAAAGTTGCAAAGCTTTCGATTTAAACATGAGTTTGATTTTTCAGCGAGAAATCGGTGTTGCTTCAATATACGTTTAAATGTAGTTGCTCATACCCGAAGAAAAAGTTTCCGGAAATGATAATATGTGTGTTTCATTTTACAACTATAAAACCCCGAAACCTATTTATTATAAATATCTGTCCAGAAGATTCACGAGAACGAAATACATGGGTATGTAATGATAAAAAACGGCATATAATATTTATTACGGGAAACTGGTGCAAACAGTAGGTCAGATAGTACGATGGCGTGGTCTTCATCGTCTGTTTGCCATCCTCCTTTATTTGTGTTATTGATCGATGAACTAGTACTATAACTCCAATGCCTATCTATCTATCTATCTATCTATCTATCTATCTATCTATCTATCTATCTATCTATCTATCTATCTATCTATCTATCTATCTATCTATCTATCTATCTATCTATCTATCTATCTATCTATCTATCTATCTATCTATCTGTCTGTCTATCTATCTATCTATCTATCTATCTATCTATCTATCTATCTATCTATCTATCTATCTATCTATCTATACAGCTATCTATCTATCAATTTTTCTATCTATTTATCTATCTGTCGGTCTATCTATCTATCTGTTGCAAGCTTGCATAACAATTTTCGTCATATAAGTGCTTCGCAGTTTTATTGAAGCAACGTTCTCTGATTACAACTATGAACTCAAGGCAATGTCTAATTCACATATATACTGTTTTGTTCCAGCTAAAATACCACGCAGTGTGTAAATGCTTTATAAGATAATGAGAGCTAAAGTAAGGCGAACACTGCTATATTTCATATGCTATACAATAGGTTTGCATCTGTAACGTCTAGCTAGCAATGTGTGTTTTCCGTACGTGATTCTCAGGATAAACGTCGCTTGTCTCTGTTTCAGCCATTTGTCTTTGATGCAGCTAGAAGCCCCTACTAGAGACAATGAAGAATGCTGCGAAATGATATCCTACACAACTTTTTGGGTCAACCAGATCATAATCTTAACGGCTGCTGCCTACACTGCGTCGGGCTTACGCCTTCGCTAACAGTGGTGGTTGTTCAGCGACGGTTCGTACAGTTAGCCAGAGCATAAAAAGCTGAGCCCGCATGGGACAGTTTCCCGCTTAATCCTAGTGAGTCACAATGGTCGCTCCACTTATTGCGACCTGACACCCAAATAATTAGGAGCCAGCACGGCTTACAAATTGTTCAGATTCACGCGCGCATAATCTTGCCCCTCGAATGCATGTGTTTGTTTTCTTGCTCGAGTGGCTCCCCTCTCTATAAGGCCCTATATCCGGAAACGAGTCAGATTACGACTTCGAAAAGCAAGTTTAAAATCCTTTCATTCGGTGCACGTCCTGTGCGGAGTTTTCCGAGCCGACGCCACCATTTATCTAACGCGCACTTTTGCAGCGACACTCGAAAGCAGGATTATTGCTGGTCGTTTGAAACGCCATATGTCCAGATTCAGCTGTACTCTTAAATCTTAGTTTGCCTTATGTATAAGAACTTGATATGAATAGTGAAGAGAGAGCAAAACTTTTTCCAAAAGTTTTCCCGAACTACGCAGAATATGGGAGACTATGGAATCAGAGGATATTGCTGGTGCTGAGTGTGCTCTGCACAAAAGCTTTTGCAGCCGTTCATTCCTCTCAACCTCTGTAGACAGCTTTTGCAGTCTGGGATGTCACTTACTATGTGGACGTGAAGATTTAGGTATCGGTCTGATATGCAGCTTTCGTATAGAAATTTTGTGTGTTTGGAGAACATCTCCCAATAGTGTATTTTGCTGTCGAAGTATGTGAATGCATTTTTATGTGTGTGTATGCCTGTGCTTGCGCCGAAAAGATGTTCTTCTGCCAATTACGTTTTACTACTAAGCACTGTGCAATTACCGCTTCGGCTTTTTTGTTTTCCCTGCTGTTGCGCAGTGGAAATGACCTTCTTTGGAAGACATTGTTACCCATCCCTACTCACTGAGTCTTCCTCTTGAAAGATGAAGCGCATTAGGTTTTTGCAGCATTCTCCTTTTTGTACTGTAGAAGTCAGCTCTTGAAAGCAGCGCCTTAAAGTGAAAGCAAACATGTGGGCAGCCCCATAGCCAGGAATTCTGTTCGAGGAGAAAGGGGGCACCTTTTGAAAGCCTTGGAAAACACCTTTTTTATCAATGTTCGCGCTGAAATGCAGATCTCCCTCTGAACTGCGGGGAGAGGGTAGTGTTAAGCAGATATCTTTGAAGTTTTTACTTTGTACAATTCAGACACATTGTTGAAATGCTTATGTAATGCGGGCAGATGGCACTTTAATGGGGTCTGTTGGGCGCCCCATTAGCCGGAATCGCTTGATAGTGTCTTGTTTGAAGTTAATATTTATACGTGAAGCAAGGTTGTGCACCGCTGCATATTCTAATAGCAAATTACAAGGCTTGGTACAAATTGTTTTTAGCTAATTTCTTCCGAAATGTTGTATGCCGCTTGACATATGTGTGCGAGTATTTTTCAGGAGATCGACTGCACGTAATCTCTAAATACTATGAAAAACACTTCAGATTGGGCTACACACGTGGCAACGTAGTTTTGCTAACAGAGTCCAGTACATTCTTTTTGTTGTTTTGTGGAAGCCACGCCCTTCTCCAAGCCACATCATGTCTAGAGTTATTGAATTACAGATATATATTTTAACAAGAAATACAATTTATACACAAAGGAAAGGTAAGAAAGTATTAGAAAGCATTTTCTTCATGAAAAAATTTACCTATGTTATGTTCGGTTGGTTCATTTGAACAGAGCTTTAAGACACTTCCAAAAGCCCTGACTGGCTGTAGGTGTTCAGGAGCAGATGCACCATGCCAGTAAATGTTCAGGTGCATCCTAATACTAAGCTAGCAACCTCATGTATTTAACATCTGCGTTTAGGTGATGAAAATGTTTTAGCACAAGGGTTTAGTCGTTCATCCGAGCTTAAAAGACCATCCTGTCATGTGGCAATAATAAAAGTTTCGATCAAGGAACGCGCACAAGTGGAGGTTTGCGCTTACACAAAAGACACTTTGTTGACTTGTAGATGGGTGGACATGTAGATCGGTGGCGATTAGTTCTAGTTCACTACTGTTCTAGGAAAGAAGGAATACTTGAAACAGTTGACACGCGTCATTGACGAAGTAACTAATGAAGGCTTGTACCTTGTCGTATAACCTGACGAATCTGCAAGAAGGTCATGCGCATCAGTCTTGTAATGAACTTTCATGATAAAAAATATATTTATTCGACATACGCAATTTAGGTAACGCAATTTTACATAAAACTGTGACTTGCTGTACATATTTAGAATCCTTCAACTATAAAATTCAGTAGGTTGTCGACACTCCGATTTGCGTTTTTAACATGAATGAGTTATTATTTTTTTGGTTTGTTTCTTCACATGAGTGTGTTGCTCTTTCAAAGTGGTACTAAAATTTATATTGTCCTATGGTTCAACAGCATAAGGACTGGTGGCAGTGCCACTCATCGCACTGACAAGGTTGGAGTGAAAATAAAAGAGTAAAATCAGCTAATTTGTAGGGCAGTATAACGTCAAAAGTCAAAAGTACCCCTTACAATCTTAGTAAACTACTCGACAAGCAGGTCGTCCCGTTCATTGATGGACGTAAGACACCTGATGCCGGTGAAGACATCGCCTTTATGCGCAGCGAGTTGACGACCACGTTTATGCAGAGTTGATGACGAGGTGAACGTGCGTTTCGGACCAGAACTGTGGCCTCATAGCATAAAGCTGCCTCAAGACTCAGTAGAGGACTATCAAAGCCACCAAGTGACGATGGACCGCAATGTGAAAGTGCGAGTAATAAGTTAAATTTTAGGTGAATAATAGCATGCTACTTTTTATATAGGTTGGCACAAAAAGTCACAGAAAAAGGGCAGCATTTGAGGTTTAGAGAGACAATGCAGAAAATTGGCGAAATCGAAGTAGCGGGTTCTTTACGCATAAGAATTTTTTTATTTTTGAACATTTTTATCCCAAATTTGCGAGCCTAAAAATTCAGAGAGAGAGGTACACGTGTTAGTACACTTGTTTACAATACAATAAACGGGCTCACAGTATTTCATGGCTTTGCCGAAGACAACTAGAAGAGGAAATCAATTCTCTTTTTTATCTTTCTATATATTCTGAGTGTTTTATTGAACCTGAAAGCCACTATTTGACCGATCTTGTACACCACTACGGTGAGCCTTCTTTCCAACCTGCCGCCGTGTCTTTTTGCTCCAAGTATTTGTCGAATTTGATTTTCCTTAATTCTTTTCGAACTCCTTTTTCCTACATGTGCTAGCGTTTTCGACAGCACGTGTTAAACTCAGCATAATATTTCATGTGACGTGAGAACTTAGACTCCTTATATTAAAACAAGGAAATAATGATTTCCTCAATTCTGACGTTCCTCAATCTTTCTATTACCCTAAGGACACGCTTCATGCCTAATGTGTGATTAGAACGAAAATGCTTCTTAAAGCACTTTTATTTCTGACATTCCCTCGTTTAACTCCCCGACTCGGTTGAAGTATAGGTACGTAATTATTTAGCTTTCAATAGCTGTCTGCACATGTTTTAACAACGTGGTGCCCCCATCTACGCCCAGAACGCAAG